>NC_091123.1:123469626-123627126 GCF_040183065.1 Periplaneta americana
TAACCACACCTACAGAGACATCAACACAGACATGGAAATTCTACAACCAAAAAGCCAGAAACTAAACACACTAGAATAATACGAACTATACAAACACACAAAAACACATCCAAACGAAATTCTCAACAACCAACTCAATTTCAGAACACACACACTCTTTGACTCCACATTACACTACACAGACACACCCCCATAGGAAACAAAACAAAAGGCCCCAAGACCAGCAACAACCAGTTCTGATGATGGCCAATAGCAGGCCGAAACATGTTAATAAGGTAGCATAAAATTTAACACGTAAAAGATACATAATACGTTTTCGAAAGTAATATAGTGTTAAAACTTATGTAATCAAGATGTGTAATGAAGAAAATAAATAAAAAGAAACAGCATACAGATAGGACATCACGACCTCTAACGTGTGAAAACCACAATGCATTCATGTAAAAGAAGCAAACTACAACTAAATTCCATCCCATTTCTGTATCTTTAAATACACTGTGAAAATCAAGCAACTACTTTTTAGACACAGTGTATTATAAAACACCAAAGCGATTACGGGCAAATCATGTAATACTATTTCATCCATATAACAATACGGTTCTTGAGAGCCTTCAGAATGTTCTTGAAGTAGAGCTGTATAGATCACAAGTATTTGTTCAGCTGGAAAGCCATAAATATAAATCCTCAGAAAGCGAATGAATCCACAGTGGAAATAGATCCACGAAACAGTTACGTTCGGTTCTATAGTAAAGCAGAGGACTGTGTACAATCCCAACCTCAACGACCGCCAACTGAATTGTGTACGCTACGCTCGGATCGATGGCGGGACCAAATCTCTCTGACAATACATGTTGAAAAGTGTTTTGTTGTCTTCAGATTTAACGAGAGAAAAATTCCTATAAATTTACGAGATGATTTATACATGGATTGGCAATGATATGCTATCACCATCAAGATCATCACCGTCATAATCATAATCATCATCGCCGCCGTCGACATTTTTATACACTAGACCTCAAGAATAGGGAGTTCAGCTCGATTCCAGACCGAGAATAAGCGCATCAGTCATCCTTGTATGGACGGATTAACTGTGTCTTTATCGATCCGTAACCACGCGCGTATTTTCACTCATAATTTGACCAATAACACCAACCTATTACATTTTTATTTTATTAATACTAACCTATGTTTCAAGAGTTGTTCAACATCTGCAATCACACATTCCAGACATCTCTTAATTAAAAAAATTGTTCACACACAAAAGTTATATTTACGTGAAATTTTAAATTTCTCTTCTTGTAAGATCTTAGGTTGGTTTACATCTTAACTGTCAAATAAAAAAGAAAAAGTGGAAATAAAAATATCAAATAGTCACAAAGGTGGTCACTGAGAATTTTGAAATATTAAGTTTTAGATCCATTATTGATTCTAGTTTGTATTAATGATTTAGTCTCAATCGTAAAAACATGTTTCCCAGGCAATCTTATGCGTATTTGCAGATGATACAAGCGAGATTATATGAAGTAAATAATACGATCACTCTATAAACACTTCTAATGTAATGGCAAATCCAATGAATATATGATTTAGAGCAAAATAAATTTGCGCGTAACGTTGATAATACCAGCATAGTAAAATTTAGTACACGTAATAGTGCTCAGTTTTCCTACAACATTTTATTAAATGGAACTTATGTCAAAGAATTTGAAACTGAGTATCGCTTTAACTTGAAGACACATAGAGTATATTACTAATAAATTGAGTCTGCCTGTTATGCATTATCCATCAAACTTATTTAGCTTTAATTGTTGCTTAAAGTCTTTTTAATTGACATTTCAAGGGACAATGCATGACACCAACACAAATTTGGCTGTAAGCTTTCATTAAACTAGGTACATTGAAGTTACTTTGTCAATATTTGGTCATTTAAACAATTAATCCTGCACGAAGGACAATAATGTTCATCATGACAAGGACAAAGATGGACCTGATATTTGAAAATGATGGTTTCTAACCAAGACCGGCGAAGATAATTTCCGAAAGAGAAGATTTTAATTAATACAATGGACGAAAAAGATTTACAAATGCGGTTTAAGCTAAGCATGACATAAGCATTGTCTATCTTGAATAACACAGAAGGTGATTTAGAATTTTCAACTGATAGTTAAGTACTTCATAATATTATTTGAATGGTACATTTATTGAAGAAACGTTTAATCAGTCTTTTTTTACCTAAAATACGGCAACTAAAGTAATATGAATAATATATTTATCATGTAGGCCTAATATTACGTTTGAAGGCATTGAAATAGAGAAAGGTCCATGAAATCTTTCCATTTTGCTTTTTGAATGATATTTCCTTGCATCTTCTTTCATATTATCCCTTTTTGTCTCCAATATTGCTGAAGACATTGGGATGAGATTTGCGTGCATTGAAATCTCTTTCTACTTATTTCCAACCTTTCATCTTTCGTTATAAAGTCTACCCATCCATCTTTTTGTTTTCGAAGATTTTGTTTTGAGGTTACCTCTGTTTATGACGAAATTTTATTGTAATATAACAAATGAACTCACTACATAGGTCACTGCTTAGATTAGTAAAGCACATGGCCTTCGAAATTATTATTTTAATATGATTCCAGGCCGTGATGACTTAATTGGGGACTAAATAAATTTACTTTACTTTAAATGCATATTAGTTTGGTGAAACGAAAACGAATTACATACGATTTAACTTCTGTATTTAAGTTGAATTATTATTAATCAATTGTGGATTAGTAACATGTTTGTGAAATCGGCTCTAGATGCCTTCATTCTATAATGAAATATGAATTAATACACCAAAATAATTCATTTGAGGCTAAACAGTTTTTGTTCACAAAAGAAAGTTCTATGGATAATGAGAGGTGTGCATAGAAGTACACCATGTAAAAGATTTTCCAGAATTTAGAAATCTTGACTTTACCTTGTGAGTATGCCTACATTCTTTCCCTAATTACTGTATGTTTTATAATAGAAACCAGGATACATTTAATAGGCCTACTAATCAAGACATTAAAAATTTTAATACAACATTCAAATATGATCTTCATGTACCCTCTGTTAGATCCAGTTATAAAAAAGGAGAATTCACTATTCATATATTGCGTTCTTCAATGCACTGCCTAATTGTTTAATAGCTTTGAAGAGTAGAGAGGAAACGTTCAGAACATAATTAACAAGAACATACACATACTTTTTATTCAACTGATGAATATTTCACGTTTGTAAATTGAATTAATGTACTTGCTATGTATTGTACCTATACTTTTTTAATAACTCAAAAGTTATTTGTTCCACATTTAAAAGCTATAATGTTGATACAAGATGTATAGAATACAATAAACGAAATAAAAATTAAATACTGTCTCTAAGATCGTCTATAGTATGAGGATTGTGGGTTATTTTTCTATACTCTATATTTTAAGGAGAGTGGACACTGAATGTGAGGCAAAAATTATGAATTCTTAGACATTTTTATTTTTTCATAAAATGACCCTTAAATACTTAGGGAATATAATCCCAACTGATTTAAACCCATATATGACGTAGATAATGTGATATGACGTCATTTTTAAGCCGTGTTAGCACGAGCACTTTAAATTTGAGACACGGCAACGCCCACTTTCTTTCCTAATTTAAAATTCGCGTATTTGCTGCTGTATCATCTTGCATTAGTAGAAATTATGAACACCATATAGCAGCACATCCCTCTGCAAAGCCAGATTCATTTGAACTTCAATATTATCGATAGATATCTACTAAAATCGATGACTTTCGAATGAACTCAACATGTAAACGTATTGTTTCTATGTGATATTCTGATCGTTTTTGTGCTCAGAATAGAAAGTGCTGGCAGTTTTCCATATCTTCTATCGTATAAGATTTATATAATTACTTAGTGTAGATAAAATATTGTGTATAATACAGATTTGTTTCCGACCTCTAATTACGAATTTGAATGACATCATGTGCGTCAGGAGTCTCACGACAGTTGAATTTGGCGCTAGGCGGCAGACCAGTAGTGAGTGATCTCATAGTCGGAGTGCACGGCGACTCACAGCAGAAATTCCCAAGAAAATCGAACCTTTTGGGAGGGGTACATAACAATCCTTTCGAATGTCAAGTGCAGTTCGTGAAAATAAAAGAAGCCTGCAATAAACGAGGTTTCGATATTTCCAAGAAAGGCATCTTCTATTTACTTAATAAGACTGATGAAGCTCGAATGGAATTAATTTGTATCGTCTCGTGGGGTGCGGCGACTTGTGATGGGGGTGGATTTGCTTGCTTTTTTCACTCTGGAATTAATCCCATCCGAGCTTTGCCAGTCTTATTAGGTACACACAAGATGTCTTTCTCGGAAATAACGAAACCACGTTTTTTTCAGGCTGCTATGGTTTTCACGTAACTGTATTTGGCTTCGGAAAGAGTTGTTATGTACTCCTCCCAAAAAAAGGCTAGATTTTCTTCGGCATTGCTACTGTGATTTACCGTGCACTCTGATTATTAAATCATTCACCACTGGTCTGTCACCTCTCGCCGCAATTGAGCTGTCATTGTGATTCCTGACGCACATGACGTCATTCAAATTTGTTATTCGTTATTCGGAAACAACCCTTTGTATTATATAGGTTACGTGAAAATGAAATAGTTTGCATTATATTAGGGTAGCTGCATAGCAGATTTAGGTTAGGTATAGTGAGTTGCATGGTGAGATCATGACAATAACTGAATAGTTGTGTTCAATATTTTTATATAGTTTTCTGTGTTGTACCTAACAACAAAATGGCTCGAGTAAAGGCTAGTAAGAAGGCACAATCAGGAGACTTGAAAAAGATAGGCCTGATAGGTTTAAAAAATATATATGAAATAAAAATGAAGTTAGACCCACTGTTGCTATTGAATCACAGTAACCAGGGCATTTTCAGGACCATTTAGCCCCCTCCCCCACCCATGTAGTCGCCCCTGACGGGTTATCACAATAATAGTTTATATTGTGCATTGTCTCGAGATCTATATAACAATCATTATCAGTTTCTATGTGAGAAAAAATGGAGGGAATAAAAACAACAGAAATTCTCTCAGAGACCCTTAAGTAGCAGCTAATGGAATAAAAGTCACGTTCGATCATTTTATCACTTGAGAGGTCTAGATACAATTTGTTTTCAATAACAAACACCTTTATTATTTACTGCGAGGATGATATGCAAAAAAATAAACTAAAAATAATTGCATTTATTTTACACTCTTAATCCTTTTTCCTCTTTTCTCAGTTATATGAAATTAAAATTTGATGTTTTTTTAAACAAGCTTTCGTTCTTTCTGTAACTCTGTCCGTTCACGAGGAAGTTAGTTTTATGATTTAAGTGTTGTTTCATTATTTACGCTTATTGCAAACTTAAGTTGAATGTAATTTCAAGGAGAGTTAATTTCATTTAAACGAAACACGTGGAGAACCTAATTGGCTAGATTCCAAGTTTCATTTCCAAGTTGGAAGTTTAAATGCTCATTTGGATGTAATTTTACAATACTCAACGACATTGCTTGCTTACGTAAAGTAGTATTTATCTCTATAAGATAAACTGCCATGTTATATTAAAAAATAATAAAATTTCCAACCATATATAGCTTTTCTCTCAGTTGCTTCGTTCATAATGTCGTACCTGCTCGTTCCTCTTGTTGCTCATAAAAAGACTCGTTCTTCAACTCGCAGAATTGATTTTTAATGGAAGTTCGTAAATAGTAGTTTTAAAAATAGAAAAATTCCAACACTTGTTTCGGGCGAGATCACAGGTCAAGTAAAATATTTAAATTAGGCCTCTTTTTGTCGCAAACAATTATTTCTAATTTTGTACATAATTTGGTGTATAATTTATAAAAAATTATAATTATTGTAAGTTCTGTTAATAAAACGTTTTATGTGTCAAATTACTTTTTATTTTGTTCCCGCACTATTACATAAATATTAAAATGTTTCTGAAAGCGTTTGGTAAAAAGGGTTGTGATTTGACGTTAGTTGAATGTTTGTTTTATAATTTGGCGGCAGTGTTGAAGATGTAGTGCTCATTTTGTTCTTATTTTTCAAAACCAGTTTCGCATTCTGTGTTTTTGAAAATCGTCGTTGTTCCTGCAATAACTCCTATGCGACATATTTATCGATTTTCAGATTTTCGCTCTATTAAATAACTTAAATAGTGATACAGCAAGTAATAAAATCTCCTATATGTAATTATATGTCTTTGTTTCGAAAATGTAAGAATTCACAGTCTCCTATTTACGACTGCCATAAGATGAATAAATGTGTTTTTTCTTCCTACTGAAAATTCTTATATTTTGCACATAGGAGTTATTGAAGGAACAACGACGAAATGTACGTATTTTAATATTGAGTTTCTCCCTCATTCCCTCGGAAGTTAAAAATTTCACAACATATGTAGGCCTATCACTTTCTCACAAAGTAAGACAGCTAGAAGCATTAAATTTTTCTTAAAGATTAGTAGGTTGGAAATATTTTTGCTACAATCCAAAGTGGTTGATAGAATATTAGGGCATTGTAAGAAGTATTTGTTGCTATTGCTTAATTAAATGGTAGAATATTGCGATTCCTCAGTTGTAAGAAATATATTTTGCCATAGTTCCAACTGGATGGCAGAATATTAGGATTATTCAGTTGTAGAAAATGTTTTCATTTTGCCATAGTCGAAACTGGGTGGTAGGATATTAGGATTCCTCAGCTGAAGGGAATATTTTGCTGCCGTAGTCCCAAATGTCATGCCAAATTTTATTTACCAGTCCCAAGAACATTGTACCAATTGTGAATGCAGTTGTATCGTCCTGAACTTGATGAAGATGCGTGCAACGATTGCAATGACTTCGAATTCCGCCTTTGGTTTGAAGTTAGTCCGCCATCTTGTGGCGATGTCTGTTGTAATTATCGATCCGAAATCCAAGCAGACTCGTCAAATGCATGCCTAATATTTGAGGTTGAAAACAATTGAAGTTTTTTTGATGAACTGTAGCCCAAAAATGCAAATTTGAGATATTAATCATGTGGTGAGCGTATTGTACTGGTCATGTACTGAACTGGTTGACATTGAAAAAAAACATTGTCCTGTGCTATAGGAGTGGAAATCTTCAGTGGTTTTCATTAAAAAAAACCATAGTACAAAGACTGTTTTTTTTTGTGAAAACAGCCATAGTCCAGGATGAAGGTGGCATTTATAAATATCCCATTCATACCATCTTGAAACATTTATCCATACAATTTTAAATTGTAGTAGAATGGCACTACTGGTTGTTATGTAAGCGACAAAAGCCATCTCAGAGAAAAATACTTCAGCACGTGAATTGTTGTATTAGTTAAGGAGTAATTTTTAGGTGTAGAAGTAACCCCATGGAAGAAACATAAGCTACAAAATGAGAAGAAACAGGATATAATAAAGAAAAAGAAGATTAAGGAGAAGTACATTTCAGCCACAACAGAGTATTTTTCTTAAAAGAGCCATTGTCCACAGTTACCTACATTTACACATGAGTTTCTATGAGCGAATTAAGTTACAAGTGTACCTCAGTTTTCCCAAGTTTCAACACACTTTATGAAATGGCATAATAAATTTCATACTTGAAGCGTCAACAACACCCATGCCAGATAATTTTTTGTTTTTCCTGAAAATTTACTGTATATTTTTGGACTATGGTTGATTTTCAAAAAAAAAAAAAAAAGCTCTTCAATTCTACAGACAAAACATTAATATGTAAGAAGATGGGTTGGAATGTAAGATAATCTACATGGAGCTGCGTTTACTTTAACATTGTAATAAATAACAATCTAAAGTACCTAGTCTTACAAGTTCAGGTTATCTAAAATCATCAGAGACAATAAACCATTCCATTACGTCGGCAGATTTAGTGCGCGTATTACATTATCATGTGGGGTTTTGTGTTTGCATTCACAGAACTCCGAATTAAGTTTCTGCATCTACTGCTTATCAACAGAATATCAAGACAACAGAAAGATCCAAGGTCTATAAAATTTTATGGCAGTCGTCTTACGTACTCCGTTGTACGGACAAGAAATCTGAACGTTTCAGCACGGCAGACCAGAAAGACTGATAATGCTGCAGTATGTTCGTTCAGTCCACTGGCAAATTGTTCACTGCTAGATGTTAAAGACATAAAAATACTAAACGAGAAGAGAGTTGAGTACCATAACAAACGTAGTGGAAATAATTCAAAACAGCTTAAAAGTATCATGTGTCCAGAATGCCACCAGACCTTGTGTTAGATTGCTTAAATAGGTATATTATGTACCAAATGGAAAGTGGAACGGAAAGCTCTAGAACAGGCCTGGACACTAATACCTCAATCGAGTGACTGCCTAACCCTTACCTCAACATTCCAAGTTATGTTTCGTTATGATACAAGTAGACAAGAAGACAAGTGTTGTTGAGTGACGGATTGTGTAAGGCAGTAGAGATCGGCGAATCCTCATTCAAACCTGCCCATTACTGTTTAGCTTCGTGAGTGGGCTACGCGAGCCTGCCTTCAACCTTCCCTCACAAGCAGACAGGCAGTGTGGTTGCACGTGACGTCAAACAGTCCTAATAGTGACCCAAATAGACTGTTTTGTTTCGCAGACCTGGACCAGACTGCTGCTTTCAGATGCATGATAAATATCAATCAAGTCATTCAAACCTGACAGAAAGCATACAGATATAGACAAACTTCTGAAAACTTAATTTGTCGTGTTCTGAAATGCACCGTTAATAAATACAAAGAAACTACGTCTCATCAACATAATATCCATTAAATGCCAACAGTTATTATAAATTACACTTTCCTTTTCATCATAGTAATATAAATTTAATGCAAACCCTTCAAACGTTCAGCTTCGTAAATGAAAAGAAACCTGTCCCTCAGAAGTTAAATAGCAAATCAATATTCTGAAGAACGAAAAACTATTTTACATATTAAAGGTCTTCGTGAGGGTTTTAATTGTTGATAAGGAAATAATTAAAATGAAATATTTTCCTATAATAGTTGTTGATATTCATAATAATTGTTATAAATCTCTCCTCTCCTCTCCTCTCCTCTCCTCTCCTCTCCTCTCCTCTCCTCTCCTCTCCTCTCCTCTCCTCTCCTCTCCTCTCCTCTCCTCTCCTCTCCTCTCCAGTTAGTCACAAGTTACGAAATTTTACTATTTTGATGAGTCAGATACACTTTGTAGAAAAATGAAATGTATAATATTTATCTTATTATTTTATGACATTCTGCAGCGCAATAAATTGTAAAACTGTGTTTCTTTAATCAAGAATTATCTGCCGTTATTTCTTGAGTCAGATACGCTTTGCAGAAAAATGATATGCAAATTATTTATATTATTGCATGAAATTCTGTAGTGTAATAAATTGTAATGTTATGTTACTTTAATCAAGAATTTTCTGCTGTGTTCGACCAGAAAATAAAGAATTTTTGAAGTGACTAAATACCAACGAACTTAGATTTCAAACTAGTACTGCCAGCTTAGACTGGCTTCCGTAAATGCAAGTCACTACTGGGTGTTCAGTTCAAAGTGTGTCATGGCTCGCTGTATGCCGTCATGTGGCTAGCCGATGAGCCTAGAGAATTCAATCTTCCTACACTTCCGCAGAGGTATATAACCTATGAGGCAGAGAAGTTGCCTAGCAAGTGCGGCGTTCATTCTGAAGAGTACGTACCGATACGTACGGTAACGCCGGTAGTGGCAGGAATGTGAACTGTTTGGAAATACGTACTGTCGGAATATGAGGAGCGGGTTAAGACGATTACTTACGTATTTGTTGACATTAACTTCGACGGTCAACATGGACACGGAGCATTTGATTTGTGTTGTGGAATGTTACCGTACGCAACCGATGATAACAAATACCCTGCGTACGACTTGCCGGCGCAAAACACAGTTCGAAAGAGGTTATGGTAGCACACAGACCGTACAGACCGCCATCTGTTTCTACGACGTTCAAGTTATACCGTACACGTTCTCAAGTTCAGATTGAAGAACGCCTTAAATAATAGGCAACTTCTCTAACATATAAGCTGAAACTCGCTTCAAATCGGTGACCCAACAACAGTGACGTCATGACACACTTTGAAATGAACACCCAGTATACAATACGAGCATACAGGCAGGCTTTCTCGGGTCCCACCTTGACTGGACTTATAAAACCCAGGCTGAATGGGCCAGTCTCAACTTTTAATCTGCTGTGCTGCTGCGCCGGAACCCAAGCCTGACGGCAGGCAGTTACGGGCTTGAGTCTTGTCTCATTTGCCAGTCTCTATAAGGCAGGTATCACAGCTTTCGGCTGTCGCTGGTCGCCCAAAATCTGCCACTTATGCACAGTTCCTTACTGTGTATTTGTTTCGAATGCGATGTACACGGAAAGAACATGGACGGGGGTATCTCCTTTTCTTTTTCTTTCCCCTTTATGCCCAGGGCTGCTCTAGAGCAGTCGTTCTCAACCTTTCAGAGACCGCTGGCCGGTAAATTCTTTTTCCACAAGACGAGGCTCCGTTCCCAATGTATTTACTCGTAAATACCTTTCCAGTTATTTTTTTTAAGTTCATACATTTAACTAACACGGCAATAATTATAGTTTATTTAAAAAGTTTACCTTAATACTCAATATATAATATTATTTATTGTACCTGAGAATTTTTAGGGTTTTAACAAGGCTAGTGAGACTTATGTTGCTGTCTTCTTTCGGTTAGCTTGTTAATTCTAGGATATATTGAAGTGATAGCCAAACGGATAAGTCATAAAGTTCAGCAAGTGGTTCCTCTGTTTCGTTTTAAGCACGGTCATGGCAGAAAATTCAGTTTCACAAAGATATGTGGCGGAAAAGTATGTTGAAAGGATTCTAAGTCTGAAAAATTCCCGATCATAAAGAATATGTCGCATAGTCAAGGATATTTGCTACATTGATGTTATTTAGTTAAATTTTAGAATTTATCTGAATCTGCGCTTTTTAACACAATCACGAAAATTATTCTCCTAAGAATATTTCTGCTGTGTTCGGGTAAAGGGTATAAGTCATTTTTTTGTGCAGATGGAAATTTGTTCCCTAGATGAACACAACTCTCAAATTCTCATAGAACACTGATTTTTTTTTCTTTATCAAACTAAACACACATCCGTCAAAAACTGCAAGCACCTGCAAAAGGACAGCGGTCGGAACAGAAGACTGACCACTATTGTAATCGAATTACCAGATTTTAAAAAGAGAAGGAGATAGTTACGCTCTCACTTGCACAGTGTAGACATGGCTATTTTATAAGGAATGAGGGGGACGAATCCCAGAAAAGTATGTATTTCATATGCTAGGAAGATGAGCTGACAACAAGGTGGAAGTTTTGTTGGAAAACCATAAAACTTAATAAGGATTTCGCACTGCGTTTCAACTTTCAATAGAGGTAGACTAGGTCACTGTCCTCATATCTTCATCGCCTTCTGAAGTGTTTGGACAAAGATTTTCGCTACGCTACCTGGTTTACAGTTGGAAAATAACAGTACTATCGTGCTTTTAAGTAACCAATTTCCAAGAGAGAAATATTGTCGGAATGTTTAGTATGAGTTTGTATTAACAAAATAATAATTAATATACACTACAACCGATTAATTTTAGTCGACTCGATTAATAGATTAAAAAATTTTGATCGATTAATCTTAAAACAGAAATTGATCGATTAATGGATTAAATCCCACAACACTATTTTAACCATTCTTAAAGTAACTGCTTCCTAAGAGCACAGCAACTATTCATAGTCTGATGGTATGATGCTACCAATGAAAGAGAAGGGAAAGAAACTAAGTACGAAAGTAGTAAAGGATGGCGGAAAACTCTGATAACATCAGCCACATTTTTCTTGACTGCTCTCAAGACATCTGCCTGGAATGGAATTTTGGTTCATTTGTTGAGAAGCTGTTCCCTGGCTGAGTTATGACTCGCTCCAAAGTTAGATATGTGTGTGAGATTTACGATTTAGTTGAGTTTGAGCCTTACTGCCCTACTATCATTCTTCATTTAGAAGTTTTATTAAGAAAAGTTCGCAAAGTATAAGGAAGCTTAAAGATATAGCCATCCTAGACTACAAACAAATAGAGCAAAGTTTAAGACAATGGGTCGATTGAATAAAACTAAGTCAACTCTTTCATTTGTGGAAATTTCAGTGATTACTTGGTGACAATTGATTAAAATTTGAGTAATAACTTGTAGTTTAGAGTTTACTCAATAATCAGTTTCATTCACACTGCCCAAGGACAAGTTTTTGACTGAAAACGCAGCATTCTCACTCATCCTCTTAGTCTCATCATACGGCCCAAAGGAAAGACTTATTTCCAGAGCTAGGAAGATTGCACCAAACTGCTGAGTTGTGTGAGCTTGGACTGGTAGAGGGGCAGAGAAGGCCTGACGGCCTTATCTCTACCAGGTTAAATAAATAAATCTAATCTAAATCTAATCTAATATCTCTAGCGAATGAAAAGTAGTAGCGCAGTTCTCAATGTCAATGAATCAGAATGACAAACATATATAGCTGGGTGGAAACTAAACTTGTGCTCCAATCGTCCACTGCCTTAGAACAAGTAAAAAACAAACGAATAATAAAAAAAAACAATAATTTTTAATTATAAATTTCATAACTCTCAACGTAAAATAATTTACCCATACATATATTAATAACATACAAAGTATACAATTATGATTCTAGTCTCATCATAATAAATAACAATGAACATTTTAAATTTATTAAAAGAAATACTTACTCCTTTTATGTTCAGAAAAAAAAATATTTGTACTCTGAAAATATTCGTTTTATGTCACAAGACGTTACTAGAGAAAATATAAAATATGATACAGTACTACCACAGTCTAGTACATACAGTCACGAAGCTCAATACGTAGTATATATGCATCCATAGATAGTTGCTAACTACTAAGATCGCTATTATCGCCTCATCACAGACAATGTCTGCATAGTCTATTGTTCCTAGTACCCTCATAACTCTAGCTTCGTGACTGTATATACTAGACTGTGGTATTATCTATTATCATCATCAGGTGAAGAACTACCTTGTGAATCTAATAGTGTATCTCGTATATGCCACAAAATATTAAGCCCATAATAGTTTTCAAGAAAATTTGTCATTTCTATTGTAATGACAGCTAGGAAGTTCGTGTCGTAATTCCGATGTTGAACTTGGACTGTAACGCAACCGAATGCATAGCAGCACGAGGCATCAACATTTAACGAAGAATAACCAGGGAAGAAATAAACATGTTACAAACTCCTATTTGTTTACTGTTTTGTATCGTGCACATTATTTACATTAAGTAAATAATACAATAATAACAGAATAGCTCACTTTATTCAGAATCTCAAGTATTAATATGCATGAACAATATTCTTAAAACTATTCACGACTCTATACAGCTGCACAGGATGACACTATGCGTTATTTATGTGAATTGTTTATATTCTACAGCGCGCGGGTCCACACCTGTGGAGTAACGGTCAGCGCGTCTGGCCGCGAAATCAGGTGGCCCGGGTTCGAATCCCGGTCGGGGCAAGATACCTGGTTGAGGTTTTTTCCGGGGTTTTCCCTCAACCCAATAGGAGCAAATGCGGGGTAACTTTCGGTGCTGGACCCCGGACTCATTTCACCGGCATTATCAACTTCATATCATTCAGACGCTAAATAACCTAGATGTTGATACAGCGTCGTAAAATAACCCAATGATAAAATAAAATACAGCGCGCGGGAGCAGGGCGAGGCACGGGTGACATCTATCTATACCCCTCGCTGTATTAACTGAAATCTACTGTTTTTATACGAACTTCCTTATTTCTCTAGTGAACAATTACAATGTTTTCAACAGAGTTTAGTAATTATTAGTCTGAGCCAGTAATTACTTGCACATTTTTAAGTTTTCTAAAGACCTGAATTGCATATTTGTTGCTATTTAGGTTATATAGGAAATGACAGCTATTCTACATAGCCTATACATCGGGGAAAGAGGAGTAAAATAGGAGGGGTGTCAGTCCCAGTAATTAAAAGTATGCCACGAATTATCATTTACGTTCAAATTACGGAGATAAAATGACCTTTGTGTCGAAAAGCGCAGATCCAGATCAGTAGCGGCCCGCGGTTACAAAGGTTGGCAGTTCTGCATGAAAAATAGTATATTTAGCAAACGCATGCTGTTTATTGCATGTAAATCGGATAACGCCTGTAATTACAGCCCGTTCTCGAAGTTGACTGTGCACCCGAAATTGTACTCCAGCCATCCGTGCGCTACACCTCTCCCACCTGGTACAACCAGTCACGTAGTGGAGATGTGCCCCACATGCTTTTCTAGTTTTTTAAGTCAAATTAACTAAATCCTTCACTCCGGTGTTTGTCCATGTATTTTCTCCTCTAAACAGAATACACGGTTGGAGGAGAAAGCGTTTTCACGAGCGCTGCAAAAAACCAATCGTTTCCATTACACATTTCGGTATTAAAGTGACTAGCAGGCTACATGATTTCCTCGACTTTTTCCAGAAATTTCAATATTTAAATTCTGTGTAGGACGTCCTAATTTCTTGAGTTAACATGCAATTTCTCTTTTAATTTCGAAAAGAGTTGGTCGATTAGGTTTTCATTTCATTCATTTTTAATATAAAATATTTCCTTAGACACATTGACTAATCACATAACACCACCCACAATACTACAACACACTGGAACTGTAATGAAATACAGTAGTCCAGAAGCCTATGTGTTCTAACGCAGGTCATAAAGAGATGAGGGTGTTGGCGGTTCTTTTGTATATTCGGAGAGAGCTGCAGCTCTAATGCAGTCTTATGGGGCGGTGAAGAAAACCAGTTTTCTGCTGCCGACTACCCTACGTTGAGCTTCAGGAACTGCCGATCACAGATCCGAAAAGTACACAACTAAAATTCTCGAGCAGTTCAAGGCTCCTACAGACAGTAAATTCTCGAATCGAAGGAGAATGAATTGGAAAAATAAATGAAAAAATGAACTAGGTTACATAAAAGCACGTTTTACATTTTAAATTTTTTCAGGTCCATTTAAATGGCGGTTCTGCAGCTCTGTAGTTCTTACTGTAGAGCCGCCCCTGATCCAGATAGTCTCTATCCAAACTTACATGACATAGCAATCAGATTCCTTCCTTGTTTTTACAGAACATATTATCTTTGTGAAACTGTATTTTCTGCCATGGCTGTGCTCAAAACGAAACATAGGTACCACCAGTAACTTTCTGTCTCCGTTTGGCTATCATTTCAATTCATCACAGAATTAACAAGCTAACGGTCAGAAGCAGCAACAAAAGTCTCACTAGCCTCCCTATATCCTTAAAAATTCTCAGGTGTATTAAAAAATAAAATAAACTAAACACAAAGGTTAACTTTTTTAGTAACTTATAATTGAATAGCCGCCCAGAAAAAGGTTGTAACCAGCAAATACGAAATTCTTAAAAAAAAATGGGGAAAAACACATTGTACTGTACATACTTTTAATTTTTTACAGCAAGGTTGACAATCAGACATGTGTGCTGATTTTAATACGACTAGAAGAAATACACATTAGGGTGGAGTGAAAATATGAAGTTTATGGAATCAAAATGTAATACCAGGGAAAAGTTGTGGAGTGATATCAAAAAGAGCAATACAAAATATATTTTTCTAGCTTAATATTTAGAGATGCCCCAAGAATACCATATTTTGAAATTTTCACAAAATTTTGAAGTTCAGATTTTTTAGCGAGAGAACTTTATCCAGTGATTTAATCTGAAGAGTAATCAGGAAAATGTAAAAATAAAAATACATGTTAAAAGACTCTGCATATTTTTGGTCCCCTGTTATTTAATCTTGAAGTGTCACAGAAACCTCAATTTATAAGAAAATTAGGTATAATCACAAAACTCTTAGGTATGATATAATTAATATAATAAAATTAATGGAAATTCATTCTTCTTATGTTGCAGAATATTTAACTCAGAATATCTCTAATTAAGACAAGAAATCTGACTTCTACCCTGTAAACGCAATACCAGAGAGGCTGAATCCATCGCAATTAGCTACCTATCATGACTTAATGAAATATTATATATGCATCAAAGATGAATTAAAACCTGACTTCAAATCAAAAGAACCTACTGTTGGAGAGATTTCAGAAAGAGTTGCTATCAAAACTAAGGAAATTCAAGTAAAGGTATATATTCCGACAATCATTCATACAAGAATATTACAACTGACTCGTGCTTACCATGATCAATACACAAACTTAATGAAGCCTTATAAGAAACGACATAGTGACGACAATTAAAATTACAATATTGCAAAATTCAAAGAAGAAACAAACAAATAATTTCATACATGCAGTTACAAAGGCAAAATAATAATAATAATAATAATAATAATAATAATAATAATAATAATAATAATAATAATAATAATAATAATAATGCAATTGTGATAAAAACCGCCGTGTTCCAAAAGAAGAAAGGATGTTTTACTAGATCAAAAGACAGAAAGAAATATGATAATTGGGTATGTTAATAATTTAGTTACCACTCAGAAAAAAATGAAAAAGAAAACAAGGATAAATTCTGACTAAAAAATGAAAGAGCTGAAATGGAATTTTTGTCATATTTATGTAAAATACTACATATTTTGTCCCTTTCGATCCCATAAAAAATATTGTATACTGCAACCCCAATAAATAAATAAAGTTTAAATATGTGATTTTACAGCAATTCACTGAAAAACAAAATAATAGAACAAATAAACAAAAGGAAAAAAAATATATAATTTTAAGTAACTTCAAAGCTCCATATTTTTCACATTCCTAAGTTAAGTGAAAATATAGATTTTTGCAACCAATACATTCAGAAAACAGATAAAAAAACAATTTCATGTATAGATTCACTCCATCCTATTACACATAGTGCATCATTAACAACCATTATTCACGAAAAAGTCTACTTATGAGAAATGAGGGTTACAACCTTGTTCTGGGCGGCTATTCAATTATTGCTATGTTAATATGTTCCGTTTTTAAATTCATAATATTATTAGACTTACCATAGTCACGGATGCAACGTTCTAACCGTTTGAATAGGCGCCATTTTCAGCACCTCCTCTAAACAATGTTGGCAATGTAGAAACGTGTATTAATACATAATTAAAATATAAATAAAACAACTAAAGGCTGGTTCACAATAAACCGGGAACGGAGTTAATTGTGAATGCTCATATTTAAATACATTTATTTTAACAATATTTCCGTTCTCGTTCTCGTTGTCGTTTCCGTTCCAGGTTTATTGTAAACCAGCCTTAAGACATCAAGAATGTGGTCTTAATAAAAGTACGACCTAATTTCTCGTACCGCAAAGTACGAAACAAACAAACAAGAGCGTTCTCTAATGACCAGGAGTGAAACGACGCCTCTAAGGGCATGTAGCGTCGTAATGGAGCGCCGCTGGGCATGAGTTCATTAGCAAAACTTGTTCCTTTTGACAACTACTATCACTCTACGAAGTCTGTAACAAACTCAGCCGAACATCTTGTACGTATTTTATTTTCTCTGCACTCAAGTTCTTTACAGCAATGAACTGCTTATGAACTGAGAACATGTTCAGATTTGTTATGCCAGTGATTCACAACCTTTGAGAGACTTAGCTGGTAAATAGGCCTACTTTTTCTGTAAGACGAGTGCCCGGTATACAGTGAAGGACAGAATATTCGTATGAACCCTTAATCGATATTAAATTCAACATTCTGACGAAATGAACGTTATAATTATTGCATTAATTTTTCTTTGTATCATAACATAATTCCTTATTGTTTGTGTTTACACAGAGAAATCGATGTAAAAAAACTGAACATAAAGAGACTGGCAACCGTTTGAACCATAATATGCTAGGACAGAAGTTTTCGAATATTGCAGTCGTGGAGACAAACTACTGTATACAGTA
Organism: Periplaneta americana; assembly: GCF_040183065.1. NCBI lineage: Eukaryota > Metazoa > Arthropoda > Insecta > Blattodea > Blattidae > Periplaneta > Periplaneta americana. The sequence goes on from NC_091123.1 coordinate 123,487,683, forward strand.
AGCATCTGTGTATACATTCGCTAGTGCTTCAAACCATCGTTTTGATGCAGTCGATACACGAATGAGGCACAGCAAAGCTGTAACACGTGTTAGTATAATGGGACAACTATTGAAGAAAGAAAAATTATTATAAACTAGCCTTACCCGTGCGCTCCGCTGCACCTGTTAGAAATAAGTATAAAGTAATTACATAATGAAAATAGGACGTTTGATCCAGGGAATATTCGTGTTTGATAGAAGAATAAATCGTTTAATATGTTACTTAATTTAAATTGTATTTAAATAATTAAAATGCCATCATTTTAGCCCAGAGACCACCCATTTGGTGCAATGACAATTCCTTTAACATGTTTCTTAATTGTTATTACATGCAACCATAGTTTAATGAAGATCGACATATAATTTAATTTTAATGTGTATGCTTTATATTATTTGCTATATGTTTCCATTGAATTATGGTAATAACCTAATTTTAACCCTTGTTTTCTATGTCTTCAGTAAATGGCGCTTGGCCCACAATGGTTCTGAACCCTTTAAATAACTTAAATAGTGATACCGCATATACAGTGATATGTAATTATATTTCCGTCTTTCGAAAATTAATGTAAGAATTCACGATCTTCTATGTACCATTGCCATGGAATGAATAAATGTGTTTTATCTTCCTACTCAATTTTATATTTTGCACATAGGAATTACTGAAGGAACAACAACGCTATAATCTAAGGCGGCGGTGAAAATGTATCGTATTGTTATCTTAAAATTCTTGTATATCCTTAAATATCAGTCCCATCAAAATTTTGCATAGAATAAAACTTATCGCAAATCATTTTCAAAGAAACTTTTTGTGATGTAACATTTTTCACAAAAAAAGTAATAATAAGCGAGATATTTCGATTTATTTAATTCAGACCTCTTTAAATAAAGTATTTTGAATGCCATATAGCATAAAAACAAGTTACAACGAACTTAGTTTATATTCCAATTTTCATATAAATCGGTTCAGGCATTATCGCGTGAAAAGGTAACAAACATCCAGACAGATAGATAGACAGACATACAAACAAAAATTTCAAAAAAGCGATTTTCGGTTTCAGGATGGTTAATTATACATGTTAGGACCAATTATTTTTGGAAAAGCGAAAATTACCAGAAAAATTTCGGCTACAGATTTATTATTAGTATAGATTTACACAAACAACAAAAGACGAATGTGGAAATTGCTAAGGCTGTCAACAGAAACTGTTCTACAGTGTATAGTATTATAAGAAAATGTTAGAGAACGGAAGACATTAATAAACAGAGAGCGCATAGGTCGTCCACGAGAGCTAACTAGCTAGGAAGAAAGAGAGGTTACTAAAACAGTAAAGAAAAATTCAAAGGTGAGTGCATCTGAAATAACAGCTAATTTACAGGCCGATTTTGGTACAATTGTTCATCCCAAAACGGTAACCAGAACTCTTCATCGGACCGGGTACAATGTCAGGGTTCAAACGAGGAAACCGCGTATAAGCAAGGTAAATAAAAAGAAAAGATTTCTGTTCGCAAATGAATTTGTCGACAAAGATTTAGGATTCTGGAACAAAGTTATATTTTCAGATGAAAGTAAATTTAATATATTTCATTCTGATGGGCGACTTTTGGCCTGGAGAAAACCGAGAAAACCGAACACAGAATTGGACCAGAAGAATATTCTATCAACAGTTAAGCATGGAAGTTGGGGTGCATGTCGGCCAATGGTGTAGTAGAAATAGTATCTATTGACAACTTACCCAAGGACAAGTTCAAGTATAAGCAGATATTGCAGGGCAATCTTAAGAAGAGTGCAGATAAACTTGGTCTTTCAGAGGATTATTATTTTCAACAAGATAATAACCCAAAACATACCGCAGAAATTGTACGTTTGTGGATTGTCTACTTTGCACACTCTACCCCAATACCCTGACTTGAATCCAATTGAACTCTAGTGTTCTAAACTGGAGAAACGAGTCCAAAAACATCGAATATCCAACAAGAATGACATCAAACATAAACGTCTAGGGGAATGGCATGAAATAGGGCAGAATGTCACTGAAAACTTAGTTTCATTCATGCCTGCACGATTGAAAGAAGTCATTCGCAGGAGAGGGTGGGCAACTAAGTACTAAAGTTTGTTTTCTTTGTATTTTGTGTCTTTTGTTAAAGCTTCTTGTAGCCGAATAGTACAATGTCTTCTTTTTCTTTTATTGAAGAGTTGATCCATGTATTGTGGGTCCCTATCACCACGGCATGGCGCGTCCTCAGGTTGCGGATAGAGGAGATGGCCTCCGAATATGGAGGGTAGCTGTGAATATATTGAATAAGCAGTCGTGGACAGCCGATAAGGGGTGGTCCTCCAGCTTGGGGCTTGGGCGAAGGGCTAACAACCCATCACCGTAAAAAAACAACTTGTTACGAATCCCTATTTATAAGACAGTTATATTACCGGTTGTTCTGTATGGTTGTGAAACTTGGACTCTCACTCTGAGAAAGGAACATAGGTTAAGGGTTTTTGAGAATAAGGTGCTTAGGAAAATATTTGGGGCTAAGAGGGATGAAGTTACAGGAGAATGGAGAAAGTTACACAACGCAGAACTGCACGCATTGTATTCTTCACCTAACATAATTAGGAACATTAAATCCAGACGTTAGCGATGGGCAGGGCATGAAGCACGTATGGGCGAATCCAGAAATGTATATAGAGTGATAGTTGGGAGACCGGAGAGAAAAAGACCTTTGGGGAGGCCGAGACGTAGATGGGAGGATAATATTAAAATGGATTTGAGGGAGGTGGGATATGATGATAGAGACTGGATTAATCTTGCACAGGATAGGGAGTGATGGCGGGCATATGTGAGGGCGGCAATGAACCTTCGGGTTCCTTAAAAGCCATTTGTAAGTAACTAAGTATTGAAGAGTTGATGAATTGATTATTTTCTGTATACATTTATAATACAATACAATTATATATTTTCAAAAACATTCTCTTTTCTCTTCATCACATTCCCACCTACAAGTAATCAAAGAACTAAACATTACTTTTCCTAATACTTTTGTCCATCACTGTATATAAGGGTTCATATTGTCAACAATCTAACTAGGACTATAAGACAAGTAATGGTGGCCCTTGACGTTTCTGAATTCGGAATCAACATAGCTTTCACACTTTCTTCCAGTAAGTTCATACGAATATACACACCTTATGTAGTACTTCCTTTAGTAATAATTCTTAACACTTAACTCTGGCATACAAACCCTATTCCTTTAGTACATAAATACTAAGCTATTTAAAATTTAAGACCGTTTATTTCCATTTAAAAACACATTACAATTGCCTCACAATAGTTTATGTTGACTCGCAACAGTTTATCTTCCCTAACTTACAACAGTCTTGCCTCTTATCAGTTTATCTTGCCTCAAAGCAGTTCGTGCAGACATTTCCTCGATGTTCTTCGCAGTACGTACGGCGACATTCTTTGCAGTATATTGTTGTCATTCATCTATTTTAGAAGGACAGTTGTAATAAACCGTGCGGTTCTTGCCTTTGTGAAGGTGACTGTTTCGGGAGAACATTCTGTAACATTACCCGAAAATGTGTTTGTAAACTGGGAGTCTCCAGTCTTTTCGCCATCCACGCCATGGTGAGTTTTTCAGACAGGCGTACGAGAATGTCCTTTCTTGCAAATTTGTTTGCTTCTTGGAGCTGATTATTGTGACTATGAATAACCCAGGAATTCACAAATCCAATATTCACCATACCACATAAAACACATATAATGGCCATCGCCTCGTTTTCCGGCTAAAAGAATAGGTGCTGCAAATCTGGTCGAGTACGTCCACTCCATATTTGGCAGCATTATAATCCTCTATTATATCTGGATTCTTACTAGAGTTACTGAAAGTTGGCTGATCATGAGCAGTTGAAAATAACACAATATTGACAGTTGGCTGATCGTGAGCAGTTGAAAATAACACAATATTTGCTATTGCTTTGTATGAAATCAGAGTTTTTTCGTGGTCAAAGGAAAACATAGAAGTACCAACTTTTTTGTATTTTGTCGATAAATAGCTCTGGAGGTATTTCCCGTTTCTTGATGCGAATAGTACCAACTAGCATTAGTTTTTCCTTCAAAAGCTCATCTGCTAGTTTCACTGAGGTAAATCAGTTGTTTACCATGATGTTTCGGTTTGATCCTCGAAGTATCTTGGCCACTTCCTTGACATAAAATTCCCCGAGAGGCATTCCATCTCTCTTTTTGCATTTTCCTAGATATGGAGACACGTCGACCATATACTTGGTTTTTGTGTCGCAGGCCATTACTACTTTGATCCCTATTTGTTCGGCTTATTTGGAATATGTATGCGAAAAGGACATCGTCCTCGAAAACCTAAGAGTTGCTCGTCAATGGTAACAAATGGACCTGCTTTATATGACATCTTACAGTTGTGAATAAATGGATCCCAAATTTCACGTATTGGTACGAAGTAATCGCTTTTCGTTCCTGCTTGACGAGTTTCCTTATCATCAAATCTTAGGCATGCGACTCAAAATTTAAACCTATCAGAATTGATTGTTGCTTTGTACCTAGATCCACACAGATCTGTATTGAATAATTCTATGACTCACAAATGATTAATTTTTAAAACTGCTGTTAGTGCAAAATTCCAAGAACTTTGATCTCAGTCATGCAGGTTTGGTTATGTGTGTGTGTTGGCGACTTAAACTTTGATCTCTATCTATTTCTTCATTAGTATGAACCACTAAAGTGTTTATAATATCACCCATGAAAAACAAATAAAAGGTTTCTTGGGGGTCTTCGCTTCTTTAGCCTTTCCAATAGGCGTCTGAACGAAATGGATTATGTTTTTGCTTACAATGAGACATCTTGAATGACTGACAGGTTTTGCAGACCAACTATGTTCTTCCCTCTTAGAATATTTCTTGGTGGTATCACTGTATTTGGGTTTTCTCCTGGTGAGGAAATGTTAACGTTCTCTTCACTTCCAGATGCGGAATTATTAGAATTGTCAGATTCTAACCCTTCACGTTTACGTCGACGCTATTCAATTACAGGGGAATCTTCGTCGCTGCTTATACACATACCGATATTTGGTCCGGGCATATCTTCACCAACTGTATCAGTCACTACTACATCACCAGGCTCTGCATTATCAACTTCTTCATCGGAACTAACATTAATGTCAGGGTCACTCTTTTCTTCAAAAACCACTGTCATAATTTTTCCTCCGAAATTCGGGTCGTCTGTACGCAGAATACTCACCTAAAACAATCGTAAGTAAGGATTCAGTTACTTCCCGGAACTTTGTATTACACATTTATTTTATAGTGAGCATCACGTAAGAGTAGTAACTGTAGGAACTGTTCCTAAAAGGCTAATTTGGCCGTATCTTCAGTGTTGCCAACTAATACTAGATATCACCAAAAGAGGGTAAAATCACAATGCCATGTACTATAATAATAATAATAATAATAATAATAATAATAATAATAATAATAATAATAACAACAATAACGATGTTTTGCTTATTTACCACATCTCATCTTTATGTTGGGAAGATGTTTTCTAAATGGTTCAATAATTTGTGAAAGAATATATTTTCCTTCTGGAGCTCTCGCACATTTATGTTAGTAATTAGTAGATTAGTGTGTGCTATAATATTAAAATGTATTTTGTCTGACAACATGAAATTCATTGCTTTCATTAAGCAGTTTATGACTCACGAGACCTAACCTAAAAATGTAATTTGTTTGATCACTTGAAATGGTTAGAACGAATTCCGAAAACGAATGCCACTTTGAAATGTATTGCATAAGAATATTTACTCCATTATTTTAATAAAAGTCTAAACAAGAAAGAAATTAATTAAAATGTGAAATGGTATTTCTATCCACTACCCAACGGCATGTATCACACGAAATATGTTATATTTATTTAAATTTAGACTAGCTGACCAAAATCTTGAATTGTAACCACAACACAAAGCAACACATACAATAACTATTATGTTTTAATATTAATACTGCTATTAATCAATTATTAATATGTTCAAATTTAACTAGCTTCCAGTAACCGGCTCAGAAATCTAGAACAATTTGTATTTTCAGAATTTAAACTGCCGACAACTTGTGTCACTGCTGCCAACATAATATTTATAAAATCACTACCAGTTGTAGTATTTTTCAGTACCAAAATTCGAAACGAAGTTGGGAAAAGAAAATTGAATCTGAAAACTAGAAAATCACCATAATCCACTAGCATATGTAATAATGGAGGAATAAGGTTAAGAGTTATCTTTAGGGTATTAAGTATGCTGATCCGGACTATAACTTCCGTGAATTCAGATTACTACAAAAATTAATTTCTTTTACTGTATTTATCTTGTCTAATTCTGGATACGTAAACACTAATCTTCGTAAATTTCACGACACACACTCACTAACAATGCATTGATGCAACATATTTCAACAATGCAAACTCACTGGCCAATCTCTTCGAAAGTTGGAAGCTACTGAAAAGGAAATAATTGAAGAGTCCACTGCAAGAATGATGGATGAAATTTGGAATATATTTTGCAGGAGAAGCAATTGAAAGTTTGAAATGCTTAGCGCTCAAAGCTTAACTGTGATTTTCCGATCATTACTGGACAATGACTATCAGTGTTAATTCCATATAACTCTCTGTCTTAAGCTATGCATTGACAGTCTTGGTTCATTTTCGACAAGAAAGTGACATCCATGATTCTTGCAGTGGACTCTTCAATTGTGACGCAAAAAACAGTATTGACAATCGTGCGTAGTAAAAATAACGAGGCTTAGAGTTCCACGGTTAATAATTAATGCACAACTATATATTTACCCTCAAATAATCAAAATCCGAAAGGCATGTTGGTCCGACAAGTTAACAAATTTAAAGAAATAAATATCAAAAGTCCTTCAATAACTGTCTATTCAAAATACAAAATATTACATAGGTTACATGAACGTATCTTTGACTAGCGCTTTCGCTGTTATAATAGCATCTTCAGGTCAGACTTGCGTGATATTAAGCTTTTCATATAAAGACATAGATGGACAAGTAACATCGAAATGTATCCTCACGTCATGTATCTTAACACATTTCGATGTTACTTGTCCATCTATGTCTTTATATGAAAAGCTTAATATCACGCAAGTCTGACCTGAAGATGCTATTATAATAGCGAAAGCGCTAGTCAAAGATACGTTCATGTAACCTATGTAATATTTTGTATTTTGAATATACAGTTATTGAAGGACTTTTGATATTTATTTCCTCAAATAATCAGCTCAAATGATTAATTTTGTTCACAATTAACTGCATAATTATATTTTCCACCTTAAATGTTCACTTCCGGTACTAATCTTTCCTTAATGGTCCACATTAATTCACACTTTTAAGCTACTAAAGCCAACTATCTTCATTCTGGATTATTCCGTCATTTGTTTAGAAACCTCTCCTAGTTGATTAGTATCTTTTAATAATATTTTTACCTGCACCAGCCTGCCACATCTCGCTTAATATTATTACTTTAGACCAGTGGTTCTCAACCTTTTTTTGTTCACGGAACACTGTCCCATGTAGTGAGTTCCCGCGGCACATTAACGTACGAGTTGCCAACAATGCGAGAGGGGACTAACGTACGAGTTGACAACAATGCAAGACCCTCGGTCTAATCGCCATTTCAGTTTGGTTAATAGGCTTTCCCCTCTACTCACACTCTTTACCATCCGTAAAGGGGAAGATGCTGCTGTCCATCTTACTAACGTTCGACTAATTGACTTTGAACACAGTGAAAATTTTTATTATTGAAAATGTTTACCGGTAATCTGTACTTCGAAAATCTATACTAAGCGTTTATATTTCATTTTACTGTTGTTATTTCAACTGTCACATTAAAAAGCTAATGACAGCAGGAGATAAATGTTTTCTCCACCGCTAGTTGCTACTCTTCAGCATACACAACGGGACAATCTGCAATATGTCACTCCCCCCCCCCCCCGACTTCATAATACAAACTAACGTTCCTTAATTTAATTAATTATTAGTTGAAAATATTGTAAGAACAACATTAAAATATATTGAAACATGTAACTGTCAATCATTTGTGTCGCTATATTTTATATCCACTTATGTACTTTATTTAATATTTTATTTTCTTGTGTGTACAAGTTGGGGGAGGGGGGTGCATGTGTAAGAGGTAACAGCTACCGGCCTGTTACTGACAGACTCAGAGCAAGTAGAAGGGGAAAGAAATGCCTTCGCATCCTCTCAATTTGTATGAAATGTCGTTTAGTACGCTCACAGGTTCCTTTCACCAGTCAGCTGTTTATAGACTTGCAGTCGTAAGGCCATTTTGTCCATATTCTGGCATATTTTGAGGTTGATTTTTAGTTTCACGCGTGTTATTTGCGTTATTATGTTAATCTAACTTCAGTATGGATAAGTATTTGATTAAAAGGAGAAACAAAGTTGAAGATGAGTCAGTGACAATAATTTAATAGTAACAAAAGTGAGAGCGAACCAATTCCAATGTCGTGAAAGCAGAACAGAGGTGTGTAGAACCTACTGGAATAACTACCAAGATAGTTACCGGTATTTAAACTTGGGATTTACGTTCAGTGGACCTGAAAACCATCCTGCACTAGAATGCGTCGTATGTGGAGAAAAACTAAGTAACGAATCCACGGCCCATAGTAAATTGAGGAGACTCTTGTATACCAAACACAGTAACTTATCTATTTTAGCTGGTTGTTGTCATCGGAAGAAAAGCAAGTAAGAGCTATGAAACGGAGAGAAACTATTTCTAAAGAAGCGCATGTGGGCAGTTATATAGTTGCCGAAATATTAGCGAAAAAATACAGATCCACACTAATTTTACCTGCCTGCAAGGAAATTGTGAAATCGATGTTAGGTGACGGCGCCGAGGAAATATCCATGGTTCCATTGTCAAACGATACCATTTCCCAGCGAATTGATGACGTGTCTTCAGATATCCAGTACCATGTACGTGGCACTGGGCTTAAGACACTAACAAACATACTGTAAAATAAAACAAGAAGCGCGAGAGATTTCTCTCAGTTGATCAAGAAATGCGTGTGTGTTTGTCTTCAATTCCACCACGAATTGATCTTTTGTGTAAGAAGCAAAAGTAAATATTAAATGAAATTATTTTCATCACTTTTACTAACAATAAGTCTCAGAAGTTTCGCGGCACACCTAGCTAATCTCGCAGCACAGTAGTGTACCGCGGCACACCCGTTGAGAACCGCTGCTCTAGACACTGTAATCATCATCTTAATATCCAGTTCCATTTTAGTTGGTTTTATTTTACAACACACAAAATAAATTATCATCACTCCTGGCTGCCGACTTAGTCACACCGCACCAGCCTACAGCACATCACTTCTGTCCTCCTAAGATGATATTCTTTCTGATTGTTCTTCCACCCATTGACCGTATGATTCCATTTGTAAGAGTTCTCACATCTCACATCATCTCCCTCATTTCTCCCCCGTAAATAAGAAATAAATAATTAATGGTTTGCAGAGTCCTTGATTTGATTTGTACCGGGTGCTTTCCTCATATATGATGTCCGGAGTCCGGCCACTTTAAAATGCTAAGGTAAGAAATGTATATCAGATGCAATATTGTATAAAATACAGTACCTACTTTAGTTTACATTACTTTCGATTTATGTCCTCTCCTTTACGAACACCGATGTTGTGGTGTGTTTTATGAATAGATTCCTATGTGTGTAAGCATATGATAAAATAAAACTAAACAATAAAGTTAACTATTATATATGAACATATAACATATAAAGCGTGTTAATAATAATGCAACAAGAGCGCAGTTCAGCATGTGCTTCATTTTGCATCTGATGCGGACTTTACAACATGGCCTGTGTTGTGAAGCGAATCGCAGCGCCACCAAACAAAACGGTTCCTGCCTTGGTCGCGTAGTACGCCCGCTGTATCAAGCACACGCTTTGGCAGTCAGGGTGCCTTACGGGGGAGGAGGGCGAATGGGTGGGGTTACATTGCAGGTTGCATAGTGACTACACAGTGATTCGCGAATCAGCTTTTGGACATCTCTGTCGTAGGCTATCCCTTCTCCGGATGTAGAAATTTATAGGGAGATTTCTTATTTAAAATGGAACGTATGGGAGAAAAATCGTTGTGAAAATCCATTATCACTTAGTGAGTCTTCCTTGTGAACTTTGACCGAGTATAACAACTCTTTTGCACGGCTCTTCTATATAGCATAAATTATTTCCCTGCAATCTCACTCACTAACTGTTAGTGACTTCTCGTGCATCCTATTCATGAGGTCTCGTTGTTCAACTTCAAGCTCAACTGCAATCTCTGACAAGCCTGGATTCTCTCACCTCATGAATAAGGCAATCACTTGATTTGATTGCGGTGCATGAATGAGTATAAAACATGTAAGTCCTGCCCCGTAATCATTATCGGGTGGTAATGGGGTTAATAGAAGCTCAGCGCTCAATTAAACTCAATTGAATAGCTGAGCACGCCCCCCCTCATCCCGCAGGTGATGATAGATTGCTGCTAGTGGTGGAGGCTGTGCAAATATCTCGGCGACTGATAATGTCACGCTTCGGGGCTGTCGACTTCCGATACAGTTTTGTGCCATAAAGGCTTCACACGTTCAGGCAGACAGCTTTGATTCTTCTGTCGCTACGATATTGAAATCAATTCCTAAATAGGGTACTCAAGAGATACCATCAGGCAAGATATTAAAGCGCCGGTTTTTATTCCAAAGAATCGCCACTTGGTCGTGTCCAAGTGAAATTTGTGATTTATAAAACATTATTATATCGAATTTGGAATTTAATACACTTTTATTACCAAAATTTAAAAAAATTATTCAATAAAATATTAAATTCATAGCTTTCCGACAAAGAGTAGGTCCTCGCCTGCAAACCCAAAATTCTCCAAACCTCTATACTTTCCGCCTTCTTCTTAATCTCCATATACAATCCATATAACTTAATGTTGTCTATAACCTTTCATATATATATTGCCCCGAACTTTCATTCCGTTTACCATCCCTCCCAGTGTAGCCTTCAGTAGCCAGTAACTCAGCCATTTTTTTCTCTTCCATAATTCATTCCATCAGACACTTAACCAACGTTTTACCTCTCAGCCTTAAAAAGAATCTGATCCAAATTTTAGTGATTGGAAACCAAAGGATAAAGGTGTAAAATATCTTGGCGTACACTTGGACCGCCGTCTATAATGGATACATCAGAATATAAGAAGTATAAGAAATAAGACTGATGAACTCCTTGCATACTTAGTTTCCGAACATTTAAATCCGAATGTGCTATGTATTACCGAACACCATATGAAACAACAGGAAATATTGTCTCTCTCACCGGAAGGATATAAATTAGATGCTAGTTACTGCAGACAAACTCTTGAGGATGGAGGCGTGAGTGTATTTCTCAAATCTGACCTTAAATTCAAAAATATTGATCTTTCACATTTTTGCAAAGACAGGGATTTAGAAATTTGTGCTGTTGAATTAGAAAATGAAACATATAATATCATTATAATATGTCTATATAGAGCACCATCTGGAGACTACGAAAATTTTATTCATTTATTGGAAAAGGCACTAGAATACTTACAGAAACTGAAACGTGAATGCATTATTTGCGGAGACATCAATGTCGATTATCTAACAGAAAGCAATAGGAAAGATCAACTAAATTCATTGCTAGCATCTTTCAATTTAATTTACACAGTAAACTTTCTGACCAGAATACAAGGGGATTCAGCTACTGCAATAGACAACATATTCATCGGAAAAGAAAAAATAGGTATATCTCAAACAACCCCAATAATTAATGGTCTTTCGGATCACGATGCTCAACTCCTAAGTATAAATATTAACATATCATCAAAAAAACCAACTAAAGTGAGATTCAGAAATATAAACAGGGAATCATTAAATGATTTTGAAATAAATCTTAAAAATGAAACATGCGAATCAGTATACAGTCAAAGTGATATGAACAGTAAATTCAACGAGTTTCATAAAACATTTCTAAATATTTTTGAATCCAGTTTTCCTGTAAAGTATAAAAATGAAACAATATGTAACAATAGATGGATTACACAAGGTATTAAAATCTCATGCAAAACCAAGAGATCATTATACATACAGAGCAGAAATAGTAATGATACAAACTTAAAACAACACTATAAAAATTATTCAAAAATATTACACAAAGTAATTCAAAAAGCTAAAGAATTACACTATAATACAACAATACAAAACTCTGATAATAAAATCAAAACAACTTGGAACATAATTAAAAAAGAAAGTGGACGATCAAAAAGTAAAGTAACAAACTATACCCTTATATCTAACAATACAAAAACGTCAGACCCAAATGAAATTGCAAACATATTTAACAAATATTTTCTTACAATAACTGATAACCTCAACATCCCCCAAGATAATGTTACTAACAGTTTAGATTCTTTAACACAATATTTTCCGACAAAATTCCCAAATATTCAAATATTTCCAACAAACAAACAAGAAATAATTGCAATTATTAAAAATCTAAAGTCAAAAAACTCCTCAGGGTATGATGAAATAACAAGCAAAATATTAAAAGCGAGTTCACATATTATAGCTGGGCGATTAAGTTATTTATGTAACTATTCAATGTTCAATGGTATATTTCCCGAGAGATTAAAATATTCAGTGGTTATTCCTATCTTCAAAAAGGGAGAAACAACGTCTCCAGAAAATTACAGACCCATATCACCTCTACCACTCTTCTCCAAAATCTTAGAAAAAGTAATGTATAAAAGATTATATCATCATCTAGAAATATACAACATTTTAGTCCCAGAACAATTTGGATTTAGGAAAAATAAAGGCACAGAAAATGCAACATTTAGTTTAACTGACAAAATTCTGGAGGCAGTAAATAAAAAATTACAAGTTGGAGGGATTTTCTGTGATTTATCCAAAGCATTTGACTGTATAAATCATAAAATGCTGCTAGATAAATTAGATTATTATGGAATTAAAGGTGTTGCACACCAATGGTTTCACTCATATCTCATAAATAGGAAACAGAAAGTTGAAATCAATACAACTATGAAATCTACATCGACATGAGGAACTATTAATAATGGAATTCCTCAAGGATCAATATTAGGTCCCCTACTTTTTCTAGTGTTTATAAATGATCTTGCCCCCCTTATAAAAGATGTAGGTCATCCCATATTATTTGCAGATGACACAAGTATAGTAATTACAGCCAATAACTCCAACACATTCCAATCTTCAACAGAGGAAATTCTCTTCAAAATATGTGACTGGTTCTCAGTCAATAAATTAGTATTAAATTGTAACAAAACTAACATAATTCAATTTAAATCCTGTCCAAATTCAACGTCGCAAATTTCTAGCGCAATAATTAACAATAGATCCCTATCAGAAACAACAACAACCAAATTTCTTGGCTTAAAAATCGATAATGTGTTAAATTGGAAAAATCATATTAAAGAAACTACCCCCAAACTAAATTCAGCTTGTTTTGCTATTAGATCTATGCAAAAGATAGTAAATGTCAATACCTTAAAAACAATATACTTTGCATACTTCCACTCGGTAATGAGTTTTGGAATAATATTCTGGGGAAATTCCACAGATAGTAACAATATATTTCTATTACAAAAAAGAGTAATTAGAATAATAGTAGGTGCCAAATCTAGGGAGTCGTGTAGGACTATTTTCAAAAAACTACAAATAATGCCCATGGCTTGTCAGTATATCTTTTTATTAATAGTCTTCCTCGTATGTAATCGTGAAAACTTTGTAACTAATTCAACAGTTCATAGCATAAATACACGTCAAAAAATGACTTTCATACTCCATCGGCAAGTCTATCGTGCTATCAAAAAGGAGTGCGTTATATGGCAGTAAAAATTTTTAATAGCCTCCTTATCGATATAAAAAATGAAACTCAAAACATAAAATTATTTAGGGCCAAATTAAAGAAGTACCTAATTTCTCACACCTTCTATTCTGTAGGTGAATTCATGACATTCAATAACACTTCATGAAATTGATACTAAAACTATGTGTTGTACTAGTAGACTATATTGTAAATCTCGTCTGTATATATTTCATCTAGACTGTGACTATAAATTAAGATTTTATAATAGTATTAAGTTTTTTGACTTGTTCCATATTCTAGCTGTAAGCATGTATGAATACCATGGAATGTTAATAAATACAATACAATACAATCACATCAACAACAAACTTAAATTGGTCTTCTCAAGACTCACAAAATTATATCCGCTCCTCAACAAGAAATCATCTCTAAAGCTACAAAATCGCACGCTACTTTACACATCTAAATTACGACTTCAACTGCTTTACGCCTGTCGTGTCTGAGGAGGAGCTGCAATAAGTGAAATTAAACACATCCAATCATTTCAAAATAAAGTCCTACGAATTTCACTCAATTCTCCGTGGTTTGTCCGTAACAGTCAAATACACAGAGAAACTGGTATTGACACAATCAAACAGTTTATTCATTCACAAGCTAAGAAGTTTTATAACAACCTAGAAAATGTTCCAGGCGCCATCCACTACTCTCTTGGAAGGAAGTCCACATTTTCCACCAGACTCAAGAACTGACTTCCAATGGACCTCATATTATAATCAAAATTTATCATCACACCAACCTATGTATATAATTATTTATTAACAATTATTTTTGTTCATTGAGGAGCCAAATCTAGGCTGCTCTCAATTCAGTGTCATGTACTGTATTTATATATTATTTAGAAATGATCTGTACAGCGCTAAATGCGCTGATCGATCAATAAATTACTTTAAAAAAACTTTAGTGATGCCCCACTTCGATTATTGCGATTCTCTATTCACGAATCTAAATACTGATCTTGCCCACAGACTACAGCCTGTTCACAATATCTGCGTTCGTTTAGTTTTTAACATTAGAAAATTCGATCATGTAACACCGTCACTAGAATTGTTGTCTTGGAATCCACTTAAAGAAAAAAGCCACTTCCAATCCCTCTTACTACTATTTAAAATCATCCACACCTCTTGCATAGCATCTCGTTTTGTTTACCTTTCACTACCTCGAACCCGGAACATGTACTTTCTCTCTATTCCTCTGCACGGAACATCCTTCTACTAATCATCTTTCAGCATATCGATTCCACGCCTCTGGAATTCTCTCCCTGACCATATCAGAGGCTGTCGGAGAATATCAAGATTCAAATTTAAATTAAAGAATCACATTCAAGTTCACGGAATTGCTTGTGGAACACCTGTCAGGTTGCGAAACTTCGGCTTAACCCATGATATATAATAAATATTGTAACTATGCTGTCGTAAAATTGACAATTTATATGCAATGTATTTATTATTATTATTATTATTATTATTATTATTATTATTATTATTATTATTATTATTATTAGTTACCACTATCATCACTGCTATCTCCGTTTTTTTTTCGTTTTTTTTTTCTTGTATTATCTCAATGAGAGCTCTATAGTGTTCTTTTGACTCTGTTGACCCTCTATAGGGGTTTAATTTAATTTTTATTATTTTCATCAGTGTTTGTATTTCTTTTTTATATTTATATGTGCTATCTGGTAGGGTGGAAGAGAAGGCCTTCTGGCCTTAATCCTGTCAAATTAAATAAATAAATACATACATTTTTTAGCATTATTCTTTCTTCACCCATTCTTCCTAACACATCATCATTTCTTATTTTGTTTATTTCACAAGGTCTATTCTTCTCCATATCCACATTTCATATGATCCTACTCGTTTTCCTTCACTTCGTCGTAATGTCCATGTTTCCGCCCAATACAATGCCACACTCCACACAAAGCACTTTTTTCTCAGACATCCGCAGAAGATGCTCCTTTTTCTATTAAAAGCTTCCTTTGCCATTGCTATCCTTCTATTAACTTCCTGGCAGTAGCTCATGTTGCTGCTTATAGTACACTCCAAGTATATGAAGCTGTCCACTTGGTCCACTGCATCATTTCGAATTCGCAAGTTTATCTTCCTTATTTTTCTTCCGACAACCATGATCTTCATTTTGTTTGCATTTATCTTCACTCCGTACTGCTCACAGCTGTCATTCAGCTCCATTAGCATATCACTAATTATTGGTATCATCTTTTCTGCTGACAAAGCTGTATCAGCAAGTATGATGCACCTTACCTTCTTCCTCATACTATCACCTTTCTCATGTTCTGAAAACGGTTCTTCACTAAATTCTGCAAGTAGATGTTGAACAAGTAAGGTGATAGAATGTATTCTTGTAACTTTCTTCCTATTCCACTTCCCTCTGACATGTCTTGTCTTTTCTTGACTCCAATTAGTTATTTAATATATTTACTTAATAGCCTCCTTTTTTTCTAATCCAAGCAAATTTTCTTCGTGATTGTCATACGTTTATTCCAACTGCTCTGTCAAAACCTTTTTCCAGGTTCACAAATACTAGATATTCAAGGTAATCAGTGCTGTTAGCAGAGTGCTAAGTGAAGGTAGTACCGAAGTCTTTGAAATTGAGTACACACCGGAAGATTTGTGCAAGTTTAAAAATGCACCCACTACTGCTTCTGAACTTGAACGATCACTTAGTCAGTACAAAGCCATGTTACGCGATAACAGGAGAAGTATTCTATTTGACAATTTGAAAACATGTTTGTTCCTTATTGTTATGGGGATCGTAATCTGGAAAATTAACAGCAATATGCAATTTTCAATTTTTGTGTTATTTACATACATCTCCAGGTGAATATACCTAGTTGTTGTAGTATTGGATCCATAATATGGTAAGTGTTAAGATATGTGATTCTGTAGGTAGCTTATCAGCAACATATTTCAAGAAAATGTAGGGAAATTCTGATATTATCATATTACATATTTCTTCGTATTTTAATGCTTTTATTACATATTTAAAGATTATAAATACATACATATATATGTGTGTGTACATATTTTACTGATTTTTAGTGCATAACTATCCAGGCCCTGGTAATGATAAACAATCGTCACTTACTGATGTTTTATTTTTAAGTACTGAACCATAAAAGTGAAACAGTTCAAGGTTTTAATATTGTTGCAATATTCTTGACTTAACAACGGATCGAATGAGACATCTCGCGTCGTCATAGGAGAAGCATACTTTCCATTATCAGAAAATATGTGTCACTGTAATAAACGAAGATTTTTCTATGGTGATATATTATATGAATCTACACAAAACATAATAATTTTTAACATTTCAAAACAGAAAATATTTTCTTCACTGCAGAGATGTAAGTTCTTAATATCTGAAGTGAATTAAAAAAAAAAAAACATGTCATGTTTTGAAAGTTTGCTCGTCATATACAGGGTAATTCACAAGGATTTATCGTCCTTTACGGAGCTTATTTCTGAAGACATTTTGAGCAAAAATGTCATATAAACATAGTTCCTATTCTCAATATTTTCAGAGTTACACTAATTTAAAGTTGATGTTAAAATACTTTTTTTCTTTAATTTGAAGGTAAAAGAATAATACAAATAAAGAAAGAACCATTCAGAAGTATAATTTCTTTAATTGGAAAGTATTATGAAGCTAAAAATGTTCTGTGAATTCCTTAGTTGCTTCATACAGACATGTTTTTCTATTTTTAACTATAGAATTGCATTATTCTTATGCACTTATCACAACAATTATTACAAATCACATCACTTCCACCGACTTAATTACTTGCAGTTCAATTTTGCATTCAAATTTTCAGTCTTGGAGAGTTTACAACACATTTTAAAAAATGTTTTCGCCCGCTTGAGTACACTTGGCCGCACGCTTGTGAACGGCACTCGTCGCTCTACGTAACTGCATACGGCTATCTTTGATTTCCGTAGCGCTCGCGCTGGCTGCTGACTGCACGCTGACCAAGATCACGCGTTCACAGGAATGCATTCCAATAACGAAACGTAATTCTGCAAATATTGAGAATAGGACCCATGTTTATATGACATTTTTTGCTCAGAATATCTTCGGAAATAAGCTGCGTAAAGGAGGTAAAACCTCGTGAATCGCTCTGTATGCTATAGTTTGCTTACAGTTTTACCTAGACAACGAAATGAAGTATTATTTAAATAGATACGTTTTATTGGCAAAAGAATGTTCTTTAATAAAAGAAAGTATGCGTAAAACAATTATTTCCAAGATAGAGAGACTAAATTTGTCTGATGTAATACCAAAATAAAAAAAAACAAAGTTTCATATACCAGACACGCCCTTCCCTATATTTTACTTGTGGTAAATGACTAGAATTTTAACGAGATAAGCGTTACACGAGATCGCAGAAAAAGATTAAAAGAATTCCCTCTTATGCCCTGCGGAACATCCCATACTATACTGTTATCTGCTTGTCTGCTGATGGACCTTAATACCTATGAAAGGATTTGTAGGGAGGAGATGAAGAAAGTGCGGATTATGGATTATCGATAACCGATAATGGAAACCGATTCTCAGTTCAATTAAAATGGCACGGGTTAGGTTTAGAAGAATATTTAACCTTGTTTCATTGATATATGGTTCTGGAGGAAATTAATATGCTGATTAAAGCTGTACCTGTATGAAACTACATGTTATCATTCAGTACATAAGTGGAAATACTTCAATTTGTACATTTACAACGAACGTATTTACTTGCACATGAATTGTCATTATTGACGGTAAACAACATTTTAACTTTCAAGAATATAATAATAATAATAATAATAATAATAATAATAATAATAATAATAATAATAATTATTATTATTATTTATACTGACAGAGGTAAGACCATAGGGCCTTCTCTTACACTGTACCAGATCACAAAGAAGCAGTGAAAATTTAACAAACAGTAAAAAAAAAATAATAATAATAAAATGTATCATTAAGGGGAATAAGTTCTAAGAACATAGTAAAAAAAAAGTATCTGTCCTTTTATTCAATTACATTAAGGGAACCCGTATGTTAAAATTGACCAAAATTTCGATTTTTAGACTTAATGTTATTCCTTACTCAATTCTGAACAGATGGATACATAATACATTATGAGCGTTGGGACCATTTTGGAAAGATGATTACACTCCAGGGATGCATTGCAAACTACAGTACCTGTAAGTTTGAATTAATCGACTTTTTCCTCAAGACTACATTTTTTATACTTTAGGTAGCCTACATGTTTCTCTGAAACTATTAAAGCTATCAGTCTGGAATTTGGAACACTGCTAGATTTCACGTGAGAGTTTGTTTTTTGTTTTTTCCTGTTATAATCTCAGCGCAACTTTTCCCTTCAGTTTAGAGGGTGATTCTGTTCTGTTCTGTCATTGTAACTTTTTCCCTTCAGTTTAGACGGCGACTTCGATCTGTTCTGTCATTTTAAGTTGCAAGTGTTCAATACGCCTAAATTAAAGACGAAAAGTTGGCGTCAGCTGTGGTTTTTCAACACTTTCGGACTTTAAAAACATTCGTCACAAGTCTGTAAAAGAAAAGTGACAGGTAGCATGTGTAAAAAGGTCCCGCATTTAGTGGCAGGTGATGCTATTTGAGAACGTTTTTTCCTTAAGATTTCAAAAATGAAATAATTAGTGAAGTTGCTGGGACTGAAAGTAAGGTCGACAAATCAACAAGCGAAAAAGAATGTTTACAGAGGTGGGAAATTCAACGAGTGAAGAAGCATATGCTCCTGAACGTAAGGAACTATAAATGTACCTATGAGAAATCTATCAGAAATATTGACGTCATTGTTACAGAGAAATTTAGTAGGAATGGACAACTGACAGGGCCAATATAATTTTAGTGAAAAGTGACTGTGTAAATTTCATTAATAACTTCATTGGTTGGCTTTAAAAAATTCAAGATACTGTACACAACTTCATTGCAAAGTCCCAAGCAAATTATTTAAAGTAGCTGAAAAATGAACTAAAGCCCGGTAAGTTGATTATCATTGATGATTTTTCGGAGAATTACAGTTTCATTATTGAGGATGCTACACAAGGTCATCAGTGGAGTACTTTTCAAGCAACAATACACCCATTCACAGTACATTACAGAAATTCAGTTGGTAGTAATTTAGAGAACCTTTGTTTTTCAGTAATTTCGGAATGCTTAGTTCACATAGTGCAACAATTCATATTTTTTAAAGGAAAATGATAGAACATCTGAAACAAACATATACCGAAATATCTAAAATATATGATTTCAGTGATGGAGCAGCTATCGAATGCAAGAACGAAAAAAAAAAATCCGTTAATCTACTCAATCATGAACACGATTTTCAAATACCTGCGGAGTGGCATTTCTTTGAAACTAGTCACGGTAAAGGGCCCAGTGACAGTGCAAGGAGTACAATCAAGCGAATCGCTGCAAAAGCCAGGAACTCTAATTTCAACTCCTAAAGGACTGTATGATTAGTCAAAATGCAATATACAGGGAATTATTGTGTCATTCACATACATTGAAAAACATGAAGTAGTAGTTACAAAATCTAAATCCTCAAAGATTTGCCGGCCTCAAGACTGTTCCCGGAACAAGAAGTGTTCACTGAGTGGTTCCAGTTAGTGGAAAGTTAGCAATAAAACCCTATTCTGTTTCATCAGTAGTACCGAAACTAGTTGAAATCAGACGTGTGACGCGCACTAGTCGTCAACGCGGGAACGCTTCTCGCAGTGACCAGCAGCAGTGATGGCGCATGGCGCAGCGGCATAGATCACCCTTTACACGGCGAGTTGTTTTAATTTATAACGTCCTTATTTTTGAATACCCCATTATGAAAATTTGACAGCCTAATGAAAATGCTCAGTAAATTGTCATTTATTTTTTTCATGCGAATTGAAGTATTCGATTTTATGTAATGGCGTTTTTTTAAATATATTTTTGAATTTCTTTGAACATAATTTTCAGAGCTGCACTGAATTATAGTATCTTAATAACCTATTTTGTAAAATATCTAACGATCTCTTTAAAAAAAATTGTAATTATTCTTATGGTCAGAAAACAAATTTAAAATAGAGCTATGTGCTCAAATAAAAATATTTTAACTGCCCATTACATTTAGACGGTAACTGTCGCAAACATAATTTTGTACATGATTAATATATACGATATAAAGAGTTGAATGTACTATTTTTAACAAATTTTGAGATATGAATTTTTTTCGTCATACTGTTTTGCATGGAATTACCGCTCTCATAAATAAACTTTCTCTCTTGTTTCTAATGTTAACTTTCTTGCTCTCGGTTATTGCTCTTAATCATAATACCTGAGAATTATTCTGTGCAAAACGTCTTTTTGAAAAATCTTCCAACCAAGTAATTCGATGTTGAAATTTGTGTTTCTTTCCTGGCGTCTTAACCCTTTGCAGCATAGTGGTTGTTCAGAAGAACCACGGTTCTTCTATCTTTCTCTACAATTATAGAACAGATGTTTCACCATGCAACCATCCTTTGATGATATATAGAGGAGCTATCTATGTTTAAAATTGTGTTCACAGTTAAAATTTTGAAAAAAAAAAAAAATTGTTCGAAGTTTTCTTATGATCCATAATAGGCCTATGAAAAACATAAAAATAACATTTGTGCCTCAAAGGGTTAAAAGACGGTATCCTCCCTCTTTCTGCAGCAGAAGTAGCCTCACTACAAAATTCTTGACTGTGTATGTACGCTACATACACCACAAACATCAATAGTCAGTTCTTGAGTTCTTGAAAAGTATACACTTTCTCTATACTCTGCAGAGGACAATTTTTTTAATTATAAATAGTATACATTATCTTTCTGCTTTCACCACGTATAACTTCATATTCATGAATAAAAAAAATCACATGTACCAGCTTCAAGCAACATTTTTACCCACACGCATGAACATCCAGAAGAAGAAAAATTATTTAATAAAAAGAATATATAAATAGTGGAAGTGAAATAACCCTGCAGATTGAAAAGGGGCGATTGGGTATTCCGAAATGAATAGAAAACCTGTATTACGTTTTGTGATTAAAAGCACAGTTAATTAGACAAAATAAGTTTGAAGTTTCAGCAGTCCGACAACATCGCCGCGAACACACGCTTTTCGTGATACAGATGTAAGAGGTCAACGAACTCTCTGTGTATCGCTAGGAGAGCTGTTCTCTGGCGCTGTGTTGCAACCAACTCGCACCGTGCAATGGCTTGAATTTAGAGGTCTTTAAAATTAAATTTATACGAAAACCGTCCACAATATTGAAATACGCGAGAGGGATCAAATATTCTTTTTTAGTTTTTCTATCGATATGAACAAAAACCAAGATCCTACCTGTAACAGTTGCCGCATAAGAGGTTGTTAAACATTTGACAGAAAAAAACTTTTTTTTTCTGAAAAACTACTAACTTTTCAACAATATGATATTATAATTTTTTGTTACATACAACATGAGCTATTTGCTCTGAAAATCTCCAAGGCTATTTCACTTGGACCCTCATTTTGATTACTGTGACACACTCTACACTGGCCTTAAAATGAGACTGACAAACTACAGTGTGTTCATAATGCATGTGTTCGATTTATTTGCAACGTCCGTAGATCTGACCGTATCTCACCTTCACTAACCTGGGTCTGTCTTAAAGAGCGAAGAACTATTCACTCTCTCACGTTACTCTTCAATATTCTTCAGAACTCTAACCCTAGCTACTCAGCTTCTCGTTTTCAACATTTGTCCTCATATCATGAAATAGATACTCGCTCACAACACCATATCACACTCTCCATTCCTAAACACAGAACAATCTTCTACTCTTCATCTTTCACCGTCTCTACAGCTCATCTCTGGAACTCTATACCACAGGACGTCAGAGATTGTCGGACATTATCTAGTTTCAAAAATAAGTATATATATTTCTTTTCCTTCCATTTTTTTTCTCTTAATCACCAGGTGAATTAATTATCGTACCCTTTTATTGTGGATTTTACTTAAACTTCGTACTTTTGTATTATCTTATTACATTCCATTTGTTGTAATCTTCCTTACGTTTTTGCTGTTAACTATTTGTACTGAATGAGTTGCTGATATTATATTCCAATCTTTAGATCTGTACTTTACTTTTTATATTATGGCACTATTTTCATATTGTTATGCGATTATTTTTTGTAATATGTTAGTACTTTGTTCTTTAACGTTTTGTTAAATTTTACTGCTTGTATACTTTTGACCTGGTAGAGTGCAAGAGAAGACCCTATGGCCTTAAAACTGGCAGTATGAATGAATGAATGAATGAATGAATGAATGAATGAATGAATGAATAGGTAAGTAAATAAATAAATAAATAGTTACATTATTATTATTATTATTATTATTATTATTATTATTATTATTATTATACGTCTATGTAGGACTAAGTACACTGTACAGTATGTTGGCAGTATTTACAGCACACATAAGAACTTAAGTAAACAATATCTTAGAGTGCTATTCATAGACATTTCGCTAGCCCGCGCTATGAGCGTGCTAAACTAGCCCAGGCTATCGACTGTTTGCTTGTACAGGATTCATATCATATCATATTGCTAACACTGGTTTATGAATACGGAAAACGTTAGTTCGCTGATCATCCACCGGAAGCCCTCGCTAAGAATGTCTATGAATACGGCCCTTAGTCTTCAGCACTGAACCATCAGTAGCTGTTGATTCCCAGAATTGGAATTCGCGATTAGAATGTTCATATTTTGACTGTGATAACGAAAACAACACGAAACTGGAAAGTGATTTGCTGGTCTCTAGGTAGATTTTTCGAAGGTAAATAAAAATGCATTCCACGTTCTTAGCTCATCTTTAAGTAACAAGCTTGTTATCATAGTTGACAAAACTGGAGGGCGGGGATTACAATAGCATTGTACTCAGCTTTGAACAGAGACCGTCTTCATATGCTATTCAGTATCGCAATCAGATTGGTGTTTCTTATGGAATGTAACTTCTTTCATTTCCTAACAAGTCACATGAGGCAAAAAAACTTGTTTACAAGTCTCGCTAGTGACAGGTGAAGGAACGAGGGTGGGAGAAAAACACGAAACAAAAGCAATGACACTTTTACAAAGCTCATATGCATTACAATACTATCGGTATATTCCACGCGAAGTAGAGGTTATTGTGTCAAAATGAGACGAAATTCTACCAGAGTCATTACGTAAGATGATGTTTATTAGACTGTCATGTAGAAGGTTAAACATATCTAATTTTTTGTTTGATAACACTGTTATATTTATATTAATTACGACGTGAATGATGATAAACCATACACTGCAGAAAAAAGTGGTTCTCCTTATAAGACAATTAACTAGAGCCAAAATCACATGGCTAATTATATAAGATTGCATGACGGTGGAAGTATTTCAATCTATTACAAAATCGTACAACTCAGAACTTGTTATCATGAATTCCGAGAGAGTTTAAAACATACTAGCACAGTCTGGTATATACAGTCACGAAGCTTGAGTTGTGAGGGTGCTGGAAACAGTAGACTGTGCCGGTATATTACGCATTGTCTGTAATGAGGTGATATTAGCGATCCTAGTGGTTAGCAACTATCTATGGATGCATATTTACCACGTATTGAGCTTCGTGACTGTATAGACTGTGATGCTAGCCCCCCCCTCTCTCTCTCTCTCTCTCTCTCTCTCTCTCTCTCTCTCTCTCTCTCGTGAAGCAAAGTTCCTATATCGATACAGTAGCAAGCTACAGTCTGGACGAACTCTGGTTTAATTCCAGATGCATGCAGACATTTTATCCCCATGGTCCAGTCACCTTTTAAATGTAAATACCTGTTCTCACCTCGTCCGGTGAATGAGTGACTTTGACCATTGGCCTATCACGCTGACGATCCTATTCGAATCATGGTCATTCCTGAGGCTTTTCAGTAAATCCATTGTAACATCTGTGACAGACAAAATCACAGATCTTGATTTTGTCCTGGTTTTCACTTTTCTTTATGATAGGCATTAGTGTCGTGGATTCGGTTCAAGTTTGTCAAATATTACAAAAAGCAAACTTCGCTACGGAGAAACAGGTCTGTCACGTTCGTCCGAACTTGTCCCTTGAATTTCGTTTCCCTTCCCTTCCTTCCTCTACCCTCCTCTCTCGTCCAATCCCATCATGCTTTTGCAGCGTAAGGATTTCGAAACAAACTTTGTGTAGTTTTATTCAGTTGTAACTACCGATAATTGTTAACAGATACATATCATTAAACGTGCATATACATATAAGTCAATCACAGTCTCTGTTGACTATACCAACTAACGACAGGAAGTATAATTTACATTCCCCACGTAATATTCAAGTAAATTACAATTCCTCGCTAACAATACATGTGTGACTATAAAATAATGATAATATAACTTGAACACACTATAAAAATAAATTGCGTAAGTCCATAAAAATAAACAAATTCATTTTCATGCCTTAATATCCTACCTGTCTATAAATAAAATACTTGTTTTTATACTAACTTACTTTTTTTTGGCTATTATTTATACTCGCCTTACCATCTCTGGTCATATCGCAAGTTAATCTTTTTGGGTGACATCCGAAGGTCTGTGTACTATTGTTGAGACCGGTTCTATTGTTGTGAACTAGATGACGTCTGTAGATGTAGATGTGTTATGAATATGATTTTTGTGATGAATGCAGCCGGTGATATTCAGGGATGAATTTCCTGGCATTTGTTTTACGGTTGAGGAAAAACACTGAAAAACCCCAACCAGGAAATTAACCAGGGCCCTCTGCGTAAGAGATCAGCATGCTGACCCCTAAACCACAAAGCTGGTCTACTACTCATTGTTTTAACTTATTAGTTATAATATCCAACATGTTAATAAGAGACTAAATTATTTCATTTTTATATTACATGTATGACAGACTTACTTACTTACATACTTACTTACTGGCATTTAAGGAACCCGGAGGTTCACTGCCGTCCTCACATAAGCCCGCCATCGGTCCCTATCCTGAGCAAGATCAATATAGTCTCTATAATCATATCCCACATCCTTCAAATCTATTTTAATATTATCTTCCCATCTATGTCTCCGTCTCCCCAAAGGTCTTTTTCCCTCCAGCCTCCCAACTAACACTCTATATGAATTTCTGGATTCGACCATACGTGCTACATGCCCTGCCCATCTCAAAAGTCTGGATTTAATGTTCCTAATTATGTCAGGTGAAGAATACAATGCGTACAGTTCTGTGTTGTGTAACTTTTCCATTCTCCTGTAACTTCATCCCTCTTAGCCCCAAATAATTTCCTAAGCACCTTATTCTCCAACACCCTTAACCTATGTTCCTCTCTCAAAGTGAGAGTCCAAGTTTCACAACCATAAAGAACAACCGGTAATATAACTGTTTTATAAATTCTAACTTTAAGATTTTTTGACAGCAGACTGGATGATAAAAGGTTCTCAACCAAATAATAACAGGCATTTCCCATATTTATTCTGTGTTTGATTTCCTCCCGAGTATAATTTTATTTGTTACTGTACACGTATGAGAGACGCTATTTTTAATTTAAAGAATTCTCGTACTGCTGCCTCTACTACGTCGTTTAAAGCTTAAAAATGCCTGATAAACATCACACTGCAATAGAAGCAAACATGTGCTCACAATTCCGTTAACAGGAATCGTGCTTACATAATTCAATATATAAATTAAAAACTATATTTTGTTTCCATAAAAGTACTCTCTTATAATTACGAAGTCTGATGTGTCTGAGCCGTTTGTCTAAAAATCCCTTAATTCAGTTTCAATTGCAAGTATGTATTAATTGTGAGAAATATTGAATGCAAACTGAATAGAGCACACATTACATAAAGCTAATTAAGAACGATTAATAATTATGAAGTGTATATGGTAATATGTAACCTTCATCAACTTGACAATGATGAATTTCAGCTTTATTCCAGTGATAAGTTGTTGAAGATAAAAAAAAGCACCGACCCAGATAACGAATTGTTTTGACTAACATATAGATGGGGAGGCGAGAATTGGCATGAGAGCTGTGTGAAAAGGGAAAGAAGAGCTATCAGAGAGTTCGTTTAATGACGGTTAATATTATACAGGCACGAAAGTTGATCTCATACTAAAACCTACCTTTCATCTCCATAGCCATTTGTGATGTAGCCATTGCCACGGCACATAATAAGGTCACAGAACAGGCCTTGCCTCCTCTACTGTACGTGTTAAACAAAACAAGGACACATTGCATAAAATACACACTCACTCGCCAGGCGGGCTCCATAGAGGATCTTAGTGTGTGAAAAAATACATCTCCTTAGGACAGAGAGAGCGAACGTAAGTACAGGTCTCAACAGTGCATCTTAAGTCTTTATGTAACCACAGATGCTTGAAATTAATTCCTTTTTAATTATATCTTTAGAGTTATAATTTTTTAATTTGTTTTTATAATCTCTTGTTTAACGACGGTGTATCAGCTGTGATGTTATTTAGTGTCAATGAAGTTTGTGATAGATTATATTTGATCAAGAATTCAGCTTACAGGTGTGGAATATCTCTCAGACAGCCCAGTCAAGTAGGCCAATGAGACAAAATAGGACTCAAACCCACGTTTCAGTGTGATCTGAGATTACTAGGCAGAGACTCTTCCGTTAGAGTTGCGCAGGTTGGCGCTCATTTGTTATTTACAATTTTGAAAATGCGCAAAATATCTTCAATCATGGGAATATATTTCGCATTTTAGTGATTTAATAAGAAGCATAATATATTGCACGAAATGGAAACACAAAAATTGGAGATTTATCCTTCGAAGAGGTGGAAAAATTCAATTATCTTGGAGCAACAGAAACAAATATAAATGACACTCGGAAGGAAATTAAACGCAGATTAAATATGGGAAATGCGCGCTATTATTCGGTTGAGAAGCTTTTATCATCTAGTCTGCTGTCAAAAAATCTGAAAGTTAGAATTTATAAAACAGTTATATTACCGGTTGCTCTGTATGGTTGTGAAATTTGGACTCTCACTTTGAGAGAGGAACAGAGATTAACGGTGTTTGAGAACAAGGTTGTTAGGAATATATTTGGGGCCAAGAGGGATGAAGTTACAGGAGAATGGAGAAAGTTACACAACACAGAACTGCACGCATTGTATTCATCTGACATAATTAGGAACATTAAATCCAGACGTTTAAGATGGGCACGGCATGTAGCACGTATGAGCGAATCCAGAAATGAATATAGAGTGTTAGTTAGGAGACCGGAGGGAAAAATACCTTTGGGGAGGCCGAGCCGTATATGGGAGAATTATATTAAAATGGATTTGAGGGAGGTGGGATATGATAGTAGAGATTAGATTAATCTTGCACAGGATAGGGACCGATGGCGGGCTTATGTGACCCCTTCAGGCCTGATGTACATTATCTTTTTTGGAATGTCTTAGAAACTTTTCAAATATTTTGAAAAATTCAGTGTGATAGAACTGGAGAATATTATTTTTTAAACATTTCTATACCTGAATTAAAAATAAAATTTAAAATTTTGGGGCCCCAGAGGTCAAAAATGTCCCCAAATATTGATTTTCCTTGAAGACGTGATTTGGGAATTTTGGATCCCAAGAATGATTGTGTGACCAGTTTTTTAAATTTTTTTTTTATATAAATTCAGGACTGAAGGAGTTAAAAGCCAATTGTAAGTAAGTAAGTATGTAATAAGAAGTGTATCTGCCTCGTATTACTACCAACATTTCTGGTCTCCATTTGCCAATGTTTGGTTTTGTAAGTTTATTAATTTTCAGAAAAGAAATCCATGTAGGTTTCTTAGTAAAATTAACTTAAGTAACTGTTTCGCGTATCATGTTACCTAACATAATATACCATAACTTTATTTGCTACATTAAAAAACACACCTCCATTTTAGAATCCTTCTTTTTGTGATTTCGTTTATTAAAAAAAACTCGTACCAAAACTAATTACAATTTTATTTATAATAATGCCAAAATTTCAGTTTCTGTTTATCAATATTTGCTATTGTGTGTTCCCTTACTTTCAAAAAGGAAAACCATGTACAGAAATTAGTTTACAAAACTTTTTCACACTACATCAAGTTTATTGACAATAGCCACGTAACAAAATTTTATATCTCTATTTTTCAATGCTTTCTTTTGTGAGTTTTATAATAATAATAATAATAATAATAATAATAATAATAATAATAATAATAATAATAATAATAATAATGATTTATTTTAGCTGGCAGAGTTAAGGCCGTAAAGCCTTCTCTTCCACTCAACCAGCAAAAAGTGTATAACATATGCATGAACTTACAAAGAATCCAACAATTTGATTTAGATGAGAGTTACATGTATACAAAAGTTATTTACAAATTAAACAACAAAATACTATGAACTATTAATTAAACACTGAAATAAACTGTGTAGCATAATTAAACTAAAATACATAGAATGTTAATATATTTCAAATAATATTAGATAATAGAAAGAGATTATTACGAGACAATTAAAATACAGCACAATCAGGATGATGTCTAAAGAAAAAAGTAACAATGTAGTCAGTGATAGTTTAAATCAGTATGATTGGAGTGAAATGCTAATAAGGTTATCTTTTAAGCTGTTCTTAAAGGTGTTTATTGTCTTGCAGCCCCTAATACTTTGTGACAAGGAATTCCATTGACGCGAGGTGGATATTGTAAAAGATGATGAATAACAAGATGTTCTATGAAGAGGTATACTTAGCGTGCCACAGATAAGTGATCTGGTATTTACGTCGTGGTTAGAGTATAGATAAGAGAAACGAGACGAAAGGTAATTTGGTGTTGAAGTGTGCAGAATTCGAAAGAGTAAAGACAAAGAGTGTAAAGTTCTACGTTCTTTAAGTCGGAGCCACGAGAGACTTGCGAAGGACGGTGATATGTGATCATACCGTCGGATGTTGCACACGTATCTGACGCACATATTCTGAGCTCGCTGTAACTTGACTGACAATTCAGAACTTAGGTCCAATTAGATAAACAAAAAAACGTATCTGAGCTGCTTCAAAGTTTCTGTGAATTTCATTTATTTAATATCTAAGATATAACTTAATTTACAATATTAATAAAATTTCAGTTCTATAATTCTCAATGCTATCTAAACTCTTTCATATGCCATAAATTAATTATTAGTATTTTATAAATTTCAGTGTCCTGTTTCTCAAGACTCGGTTTTGCGTGTTTCCTTAAACGACGTACCAAACTTAAAGTATGAACTATTAAATAAATGAAGTTACGTGACATTCCATAAGTTTCTTTAAATTTTAAGAATTACGATCTCATTTCTCAACGCTTGTTTCTGTGCGTTTTCTTATTTTCCAAAATAGAAAACACCAAAACTGTCTTACAAAATTATTTCACACAAAGTTGCGTGTTATTTCATAAGTTTATTTAGTACAGCCTATTAAAATTTCAGATCTCTATTTCTCATTTTTGTGTGTTTCCTTATTTGAAAGAAAATAAAAAAAATATATATACCAAAATTAACTTAAGGGGTTAGATACAGCTTACAGCAGTAAAATTTTTGGAAATATTAAACATTTTTTCCTCTAATTAATGTATCTTGTACAATAATGAAAAATTGGTAAGTATAAAACACTGTCTTGCTATATCAAATATATATATATATATATATATTTTTTACGATTAAAAAAAATTATTAATATATTCTGTTCAAAATTCAAAATGTTGGCAGTTCACTGTGCAGTGATGAAGCATTTCCCACATAACTCAAAAACTTTTTACCTTTTTTTATTTTCTCTCTCTTTTATTTAGGCTATTGCTGAAACTCATGTTTACAACATCATGCTCTTCAACTACATTCCTTAATAAATAATTTTTTTTTTATTTTGTGTAATACAAAATACTAATATTTCACCATTTTTTAAAATGAATTTATTTTTTATCAGACAATCTATCAGAGGCAGAGAAGTGATCTTGCATCATATTGTAGATATGACATGCATAAATACACACAAAAAATTTCATCACAGAACATTGGATAGTTTTTTAGTTAGGCCTATGTGGGAAACGCATCATCACTGCACAGTGATCTAAATTTTGAAAGAAAGATTTAAATAATTATTTTAAATCTAAAAAAAATATATATATATATATATATATATTTTATATAGCAGAAAGACAGTGTTTTCCACATACTAATTTTCATTATTGTATAAGATACAGTAATGGAGGAAAAAATGTTGAATATTTCCAAACTTTTACTACTGTAAGCTGTACCTAACCTCTTAAACTGCTAAAATGTAACAGAGTGAACCGTACGTAATGCCATTAATTTCAAGGGGTTATTCTTTGAGATATTTCAAACACAACAGTTTAATACAATTTTGCTCCTTTTTGCTTCCTTTTCGAGAAAAAAATATTTTATGTAAAACATTCCATTGCGTATTTTGGGAAAACTATTGAATTAGTTTCCAATATGCTCAGTCAGTTTAAGAGAGCAGTGTATTATGATAATAAATTATTGAAAGAATTTTAGTTTTGTCTTTTAAATGTGTAGAAATTTTATCCGAACAAATGTAAGTTTTCATTCTGCATAGGAATTTTAAAACGAGATGCACTTCGACAACGCTGTAAAGGATGTTGCCTACAGAGATGCAGCTTGCGAATGCAAGAAATGAGTGAGACAGCGAGAAATGTAAACATAACACAATTAATTTTAAGGATAACTTGGAAAATTTAATATCGTGTATGTAAGTTTACCGATTACTATTTAAAAAATTAAAGTGGGAGGGAACTATTTATAATTGCCTGAAGTAAAATGCCCGTAGTACAACAAACTGAGTTTTCTTTAACTATTAATTAGCTATGTGCAATGTAAAATAAGCTTTTCTTATGTCTGTGGTCATCGAATATTTAATTAAAAGTAAATCGAAGAGTTTAAAAATAATACTTTTAATTTTTTTCGTTACTGTAACGTGAAATAAGCATATCGTAGGTTTAATTTTTTCTTTAGAGTTTTAAATGTTTTAAAATTTCCTTTTCATAACGTGAAATAAGCATATTACTGTTTGCGATCTGTGGAATATTCAAATGAAATGGGAGTGTAGAAATATTTCTAATCTTCTCTATTTAGTTTGAAATAAAAGTGTCTTATTGTCTGTGTTCCCTGAACTTTTAATTAAAATTAGGCTGCAGAACTTATTTTAAAAATTTTCAAGAATTTGCTTAACATAAAATGAGCA
The DNA here is from genome assembly GCF_040183065.1 of Periplaneta americana. Classification (NCBI taxonomy): domain Eukaryota; kingdom Metazoa; phylum Arthropoda; class Insecta; order Blattodea; family Blattidae; genus Periplaneta; species Periplaneta americana. The sequence goes on from NC_091123.1 coordinate 123,520,061, forward strand.
TTGTTTATTCTCCGTTTACTAATGTACTTTAAACACAAGCACCGAACGGTATATCATCTGTATTTTTTTAAGAGTTGAAACATAGTGTACATGGCAATGATATTCAACAAGCCAGATGAAGGGATCGTTCAGAGAAACACAACTTAATGTGTACTCCCTGCTCGTTGCATCGTTGCACGGTCTCATAATTCATACATTTTAATATGCACATATTTGTGAAAACTATTCAAAACATAGCATAATGGTATTTGACATTTTTATTGCTCTTTACCGAAGGAGTGATCCACCAGAATTAATTACATTACTTACGATTCAAGCTGTACAACAATACACCTGATACACGCCTTTCTTTACAAAAATACCGAACGTACCAGTTCTCTCTCCTTCAATGTTTACTTTTGTACATTTCCTTATTTCCAAAAAAAGGAAAATATGTAATACCCAACTTAGAAAACTGTTTCATAATTATATCAAGTTACATGACAGGCCGTATCATTATTTTAAATATTATCAAATTTCAGTTCTCTATTTCTCAATTCTTCTTTTATGAGTTTCTTATTTCCAATAAAGAAAACCATCTACAAAAATTAACTTACAAAATCCTCCATTAACTATCGTACTTAACTACCACAATTCGCGGGTGCTCATGTAAAGGGGGTTAAGTCAAACTGTAAGATATGTAAACTTCTCTCTTTTGGTACTGAACAAAACCTCTTTGTCACAAAATACGGAGCATTGAGCGTATTCCGAATCTCACCTGTGAGCAATCCGATGGCATCACGGTGTTCCGAATTCCACCGATGACGTCATTGATGCTCCACCGGTGTCGCACCGGTGCCATCAACTTGCAGAGGTGGTGGCAGTCTCCATCAGCCGCCATCAGTGAATCTGATTGGTTCTTGTATACGGCGGGAATTAGCAGACGAATGACATCGTGCACTGTTGTGTCATGGCGGTGTGTTCTGCTTTAGTTCTGCTGTATAGTTTGTAATGAGCACAACGTAAAAACAATATGTTAATGGCTTATGAGCGAACATGTCAACGGACCAGTTATTACTACCGATTCAAGAAATAAGTTGTTTATGATCTCTTTTATTTGAACGAGATGGCAGTACGGAAATTTCGCAAAATTTTGCTAGCGTAGCACAGATAACCACTTACACAGTCGCCATGACAGCATCGATTCTTCCAGCAGTTTTGTTCCTTATTTTCGTTGCAACGTGACGTCATTGATGCCACCGGACCGGTGAGATTCGGAATACGCTGATTGTAACTGCCTCATGGATGGAAGAATGATTTAACCCCTTTAACACAAGACAGAAGTAATCGTGGAGGGATCAAATCTTTACTTATCCCGCTTTAGCCAATTCATACTTAACCCCCTTTACACGAGCACCCGTGAATTTCAATTCTTTGCTTCTTATTGCTTGCTTTTGTGAGTTTTCTTATGTTCAGAAAGGAAAACCATGTACCAAAATTAACTTACAAAAATAGTTCGTATATGAAGTTAACTCTAATTCGAACTTTATGCTCTTTACCAAAACCTTCAGATTTAATAGTTAAGTAATGGCAGACCATTAGACATACGTACATAGTTCATCATTGAATTTTCAAGATTGACAATTAATTGATTTTATGCTCGATCATGCTGAAATGCAGTAATTATACACCAGGTAGTAGCCCTTTAATGCACCTCATTAAAGTACATCTATTCATTATAGTTCAGTTGTTCAGCCAATGAGAAATCACCATTGTACCATTATAAAACCGCAAGTATCGATTATTCTCGGATATGCAATCGAAAGACAACTAGCAAAACGTCACGGAGGCTGGAAATCCAATACTGTTTCAGAAGGTTATGTTCTGTTACTATAATAATTAGCGTTAATTGTAAATAATATTCAAATAAATTCAATTTGTCATCTCGGTTTTTTAATTCTAAATCAATTTCCAGCTTATATCAAGATTAATGTTCACGTTATTCTCTAGATTATATCAAGGTCAATGACATTCGTGCCTCGGAAAAAATCAATACTTTCGCGTCTGCGCACATCTCACAATTTAGAAGGTCAGTTCCGCTCCTCACTTCGATAACCATAACATGAATGCTTATGAATAATTTCAAGTTAGAAATATGGTCGAGCATAAAAAGTCGTATGAAACTTGCCTATAATGGTAATTAATACTCTCGTATGAAAATTATGAAACGAGCTTGTGCTCGTTTCATAAACAAACATACTCGCGTCTTAATTAATACTATTATAGGCTCGTTGCATAATGTACTACAATTTTACTTGTATAATTTAATGGGTGCTCACAAAAATGGATTAACTATTATTTTATAATAATGGGATAAAACTTTACTTCTGAATTCTTTATATCAGGAATCTCAAAGATGCGCTCCCTAGAGCGCAAATATCACCAACCCTACATTCCCAATTTCCTGTCCGTGACTCTGTTTTCATTCTGTTCAATCAGTCGTTACCTGCAGAACGTGAACATTCAGTGGCGAGCAGTTTAGAGAATATTTAAAAAAAATGACACTGTCTACAGCAGCCGTGGCGAAAATGCGACTCACGAGCACATTGTGGCTCGCAATGATAGCTATGCATTTCTCTTGCTTCCTAATTCCCCCAACCCCAACCCACTCACTCAAACTCCGTTCCATTTGTATTTGTCTCTGACCTGCGAGTGGCGTATCGTCGCAATGTCGCTCTCGAAACCATGTACCATGTACAAAAACGAAAGTTTCAAGTAGAATGGGAGGACGCATTTTTTTGCTGCCAATATAGTGAGAATATTAAATGCATGATTTGTTCACAAGTATTACGAGGAAAACGGTTGTATAACACAAAACAACATTATACTACATGTTACTCATGAAACATTAAAAGGTTAAATATTATTATTATTATTATTATTATTATTATTATTATTATTATTATTATTATTATTATTATTATTTCGAACCTTTTTCAGCAGATGTACGAATAATGCGGTTAGGTCATTAATTTAAACTCACAGATTTACAATGTAGCCCTTATGTTACAATGAAAGCTAGATGTAAGGACTTTACAAATGTTGAACTTTTCAAATCTTTGCCAAAAGATAAATATCCGAAGCTTCGTTCTTTCGCTTGCTCTGTTGAAGCCATATTCGCTACAACTTACGTTTGTGAAAAATTATTTTCAACAATGAAAATAGCAAAAATTATGACTGACAGACAATACCTTCGTGATCAACTACGACTGGCAGCAAGTGACATAATTCCTGATTTTGAAACTCTGTCACAGAGACATTCTGAAGACAGTTAATTTTAGGTTGTGATAATGTGTCCTATGTTTCATTGTTCATTTCTTTCTTCGTTACACGTACTAAACATTAGTTTGTAACCTTATACCCTATAAAATTATATTTAAGTGATTGACATAAGGAAAATGAAAATCCGTTAATAAGGCAGACAATTACTTCACTTCCCCTTCGGGTGTCCGCCTCCCTCCATAGGTGCTATGCACGTTGCAGGTTACACAGTGGCTCGGCGCACGATCACATTTTCGCCACGGCTGGTCTACAGTAACAAGTTACAGCTTCAGTGAGGAAAGGCAATATGGTTATATGTTGTTGAAGGAGATAATGAAGCCTATTATGTTCAGTTAAATTTCGTTATATACGGCATTATAATGCGTATAAGAAGTCATTTCAATGCTGCCCATGGTAAAGATTATGTTAAAAACAAACTTACAGGTACGTAATTATGTAAAATTGTTGCTGTGCTGCTTACTTTATGGAATTTTGTTTTTATTTTGGATTTTTTAGTTTCATAAATGATAAAATGGTTCAACGATTTGGTGCCAACAATTTCATAAAAACATTAGGGAAAAATGGTCGAAATTTATATACTAGTTACAACAGAAATGTATCTGATGGTTAAAAATGTCACAGTTCGTATAATTGGAATATCTGTATATATTGATAGATTAGTGCAAAGCAAGAGGTGTCTGAGATCAGTTAATGACTAAACAGATGTATGTTCAATAGTTTGTGTGTGGACTTCACAATCTTATCCTAATTTATGTTTACAGTCGTGATTATTTTTACAACATGAATTTATGTACTACCCGCCACTGAAGCAAGTTTTTGATTGAGAGCGATGCATGGACGTCAATCGTGTCTAAAAGTTTTGGAGTGAGGTTGAAGTCATACTTTCCCCTTCAACTGAGTTTGGCATGCTTTCTTTATATAAAAAATATAGAATTTCCTTTGCATTAATATTTTTGTTATTAAATAAAAAAGATTATGTAGAGATTGCTTTAACTGAAACTGAATACATTGTACTGTATATATGGAGCATACCTCATACCTATCTTTTTTTACTTGGTTATTTAACGACGCTGTGTCAACTACTAGTTTATTTAGAGTCGATCGGATTGGTGATAGCGAGTTGGTATTTGACGGTACGAGGCAGAGTTTTCGCAATAGATTACCTGACATTCGCCTTAAATTGGGAAAACCTCGGAATATTACAACCAGGTTATCAGCCCATGCACCCGAGCGCAACTCCGGATCGTCAGGCCAGCTCTTACAACAAACATTCTCATGGGGGCAAATAAAAAAAAATATATATATATTTTTCCATCATGTTAATAATGCCAAAACATTTTATTATAGAAATTTTGGCCACTCGAGCTCAATTACAAGGGCCACAAAAATAAGCTTCTTTGGGGCCGTTTACAGAAAGAAGATAATTTCACTGAAAGATTTATTGCAACAGATATAGCAATTGTTGAGTTATTTTCCAACATATTTCCCACCGGAAATAAGACATTTGTCATAACGTAGGATCAACTGATGACATGGCCCGAATAAGGGCGTATAATGGAAAATGTTTTCAGATAAACTTGATTTATATGTTAAGGAGTCTGCTACGCCGAAGTTAAACAGACATTCAGAAGCACAACCTTATTTAAATTCATTTTGAAATAAATATACATAATATGAGAAACAGCATCACATGTCTGTAATAAAAAAAATTGCGAAACTTTTTATACGTCCTTTTTCCGAAAACAACATTACTTGTAATTAATATGCTTAACACACTTGTTAACCTCTACAAAACTGGTTTATTGTAAAACATAATATTTTTACGTCAGTTATGCCATAGTTTATTAACCCTAGCACTGCTAAGGGGGGGCAAAAATTGCCCGCACTATTTGTTTTATTTGTGTAGACTATGTAATTGTTGACCTGAAGAAACAAGATTGTAGGTAGTTGTAGATTAATATCTCAAGTATATAATGACATGGACTTATAATTTTTATGATTTATTTAAATCTGCCTACCATCTTCATTTATAGTGCGGGCAATTTTTGCCCCCCCTTAGACATGGGTGTGACAATTTTTCTGTCTGAAAATATTGATCAATAATCAGATTAATATACATTGTTTGATTTTGGTACCACTGTATATACAAATTTAATTCAAATTATGTTGTCATTGTTGCTTTTAAAGTAATAACTGTCTTGTTATTCAAACTGGAACAGTTGGAAATTAGTTGTGTGAAATGTCTCGTAATAATCAGTGTCAAAATGTCTCGGAGTTTTCTCACAGAAAAAGAGGTGACAGCTATGGTAAATGAAGATAATATAGATGATGCAAGTGATCCAGAAGAAGATGATAATGTTGTGACATACGACAGTGACACTGAATATCACAGAGAAATTGAAAGTGACTCAAGTTCGAGAAGTTCATCCCCTGATCAGCAGCACGCTTCTACTTCTAACATCGCTGTTATAGCAAGAAGTGGTAGGGAATATACTACTGCACCTCCAAGGCAAGTCCGCAGGCCAGTACAGAATATAGTGAGTTTCCATGAAGGTTTGACAAATGAAGGTTTGACCTCTAAAGCGTCAGAATCTTTCAAAAAGTTTATAACTCCTGAAATAGTGAACATTATTGTGCATCATACTAACGAAGAAGCTAGTATTAGGAATCTAAAACATACAAACACAGAATAATTATATGCCTTCATTGGTATTTTGATACTCATGGGTGCAAATAATGACATTGAACTGCCAATTGATGATTTATGGGGAAAAGTACTGGGCAAGAACATCTACACAGCTACAATGAGTCGTATTCGATTTGGAGAACTTCTGTCCTTGATTAGATTTAATGATAAGCAAACAAGAACTGAAAGACGAAAGCAAGATAAGTTTTGCCCCATTCGTGAAGTTTTCTATAAAATTGACGAATTGTTTGTAAAATACTACATACCTAGTGCACATCTAACAATCGACGAAATGCTCTCGCTCTTTCGAGGAAGATGTCCATTTAAAGTCTTTATGAAAGACAAGCCAGGCAAATATGGCATATTGATTAGGATGTTATCGGATGCACACACCCGGTACATTCTGAAAATGGAGGTCTATGCAGGAAAGGACGAGCGACCCGCCGAGGAACGGAGTGTAAAGGCAGTTGTTAGACACCTAGTGAAGCCGCTGGAAGGGACCGGAAGAAATGTAACAACGGATCGTTATTATACATCCATCGAACTAGCGGAAGAACTTTACAATGATGACAAGCTGACTTTGGTGGGGACATTGAAGAGTAACAGAAAGCACATACCGGAAGAACTAAAGAAGACGCAGCGTCGAGAGCTATATTCCTCTAGATTCTTATTCACAGACCCGAAAACAGGCAAGGCACCAGTTACCTTGGTTTCATACATCACCAGACTCAAGCCCACTAAGAATCTCCTACTTCTATCCACACAACATAATGATAGAAAAGTGGATGAGTCGACAGAGAAAAAGAAAACAGATGTTAATCTCTACTATAATGAAACAAAAGGAGGTATAGACAGCATTGATCAAATGACGCGACATCACTCTGTGAAGCGGGGGACTAGAAGGTGGCCACTATCTATATTTTTCACCTTGATAGATATTGCATGTCTCAATGGTGGAACAATTTTCATGAAAAACAACCCCGACTGGAATAAGAAGAAGCATAATGTAAGAAGGCTCTATATGCTAGAGTTGGGCCAACAACTAGTTAGGCCAGTTGTGGAAGAGAGAGCCAAGAATATTATAGGTTTGCAAAAGCCTATCATCTCTGCAATAGAAAGTGTTCTAGGGAAAACGCTTCCCAGTACTAGTGCAGTTGTTCCTTCTGGTGCATCGTATTCACGGGGAAGATGTCATCTCTGCTTGAAGACAAAAAGCTCTAAAAGGGAAAAAGACAAAATGACAAAAGTGTCTATAGTTTGCTGCAGGTGCTGTAAATATGTTTGTTCCACTCATTCTGCAAAAACAATCATATGCACCAACTGTGAAAATGAAAGTGAAAGTGAGTGAAAAAAAAGCTATTGACAATTGAGCAATTTGTGACTTTGATTTTTAGTTTTGTTATATGTGATCTACAATAGTTTTGTTGATTACTTAGTACAGAAAAGCCTGAAGTTTAAAAAGTCAAAGCATTAGCCTATATGAGAAATATACGTTTTTATAAGACTATTTTCAAAAACACATATACTGTATGTGTCTTTTAGAATGTTCCTGATATAGACAATTGTGTAGTAGGCTAAATATGAAAATAATGTTTTGTTCATTACTTAGTACAGAAAAGTCTGAAGTTTAAATACCCAAAGCATTAGCCTATGTGAGAAATATACGTTTTTATAAGACTATTTTCATAAATACTTATATGTGTGTCTTTTTTTAATGTTCCTGATATAGAAAATCGTGTAGTAACATAGTAAAGTAATTCTTAGTCTATTAAAAAATCAAAACAAAGCGCGGGCAATTTTTGCCCCCCTTAGCCATCCACGTGACAGATCGAAGCTTAGTAGTGCTAGGGTTAAATAATAGGATATCCCCTCTTCGCATTTATTGTAGTTCAATAATTGCACACTCTAATGTAAATAGAGAATACATTACTTTAACATGTACGAGTATAAATATAAGGTTTATTATTTTCACTTTTTTTTCTTCCTTTCTTTAACTTGTGCCATCAGACGTGTCTTCTGTTGCTGTTGATGTTGATATTTGTTCAAATACCATATTTTTCCTGCTTCACCCAAGACTGAATAGAGATTTCTCACGTCTTCTTCCTTGGATGAGATAGTTTAATAGGTACGACTCTTTATCTCTAGCAATTCCACTGAAGCCTTCCAAACGTTAAAGTGAATGAAAAATGAGTTTGAGGATGACGCTGGAACTACGCCAGATGGATTACACAGAAGCTGTTGGCATTTATGCATCAGAGGGGTCACTTCTTTGCTTACAGGTTATTATTTTTTTCAGGAATAAAAGCAGAAGAACAGCAGACCAGTCTTTTAGTATGAAGGTATCCCATAATAGGCTACTTTAAATGATTCTGGATTTGGCGGTAAAATGAAATTACTTGCATATAGTACACTGCAATCTGAATGAATGGTATTTTCTTCAACATTTTAGTGTACATACCAAAATTCCTGTCACATTTGCTGTAGTTGTAACTCCTTACAGGAAAAATGTGCAGTATCTTTATTTGTAAAGTTTTTAAAACCAAGAACAACATGCTAGGAATTTGTTGTTTTTATTCTGACCTCTAACAGCGTCAGGAAACATCATTATTAGGCTATCTTAAATTAGCGTATTTTCATTAGTTCTAGAAGACTGTAATATGCAAATGAGATTATGGAGTCGGGGTTTTTTTCTCTCTCTTCGCTAGAAAAATGCACATGTAACTAGAATAATCAATATTATGTACATCCACATTGAAAATATAAAACCATAGAAGACGCTCGTAGAATTGATTTGTACAGTTCAACTTCGGCAAGGGCAGATTTTGAGCAAAATCGAAGACATGCTGAGTGTTTCCGATTCTTCCATTTTTCTGTCATTTATTTGAAGGGTTCAGAACCATAGTGGGTCAAGCGCCATTTACCGTAGAAAACAAGAGTTAAAATGAAGTTATTACCATAATTGAATGGAAACATATAGCAAGTAATATAAAGTATACACATTAAAACTAAATGATATGTCAATCTTCATTAAACTATGCTATTCACCTAACTTTTGGTTCGAGTCCTCATGGGGGAAGAAATTTTCTCATGAAATTTCGGCCAGTGTATGGGGCCGGTGCTCACCCAGCATCGTGATGCACTTGGGGAGCTACGATAGGTAGCGAGATCCGGTTGCGAATACCAGCTATAACGGTTGGGGGGTCATCGTGCTAACCACACGATACCTCCAATCTGGTTGGATGATCGTCCACCTCTTCTTCGGAATGTGGGCGTGAGGCCAGCAGCCGCCTGGTCGGTCTAGGCCCTTCACGGGCTGTAGCGCCACGGATTATTATTATTGTTATTCACCTAACTTTAACCCTTACTTTCTCCGTTTTTAATAAATGGCGCTTGGCCCGCTATGGCTCTGAACCCTCCATTTCATCATTTTTCAGAGCTTGGTAAGCTGCAACGTTTTTCTTTTGCTGTAAGAACTTTAATTTAAAAAAACGTAATTTATATTGCCTTTCAACGTCAGTTCACATTTAGTACAGCAGTCACATACATCTGTGCGTGGAGGACGAATTGAGAAGTTACAATTTTGTCAGAAGAACTTATGATACCGATTATAAGTTATTTTCAGAGCATCTCCTGTATTTCCTTTGTAAAATACCTTAAACATCGTGTACAGTAGTGGCAAAAAACCGGACCGACGGAATAATCAAAGTCCACGAAACGAGCCACCGCGCCCACAAAATAGCGAGTAATCTATTGAAATTGTTGTAGTTTCGACTGCTGACGTAGCCCATTTCGAAAGCCATTAGAAAATAAGCTGGTAAAATTCATGTTCTGGGAATAATAAGTTAATTAAGTAGTAAAATTATCGCTGCAATCGAAATGTATTGGGAATAAATTTGAATAAGGAACAAAAAATATTTCCATTACAGGCAGGATTCGAACCACCAAAGTCTTAGTTACTAGTCTATCGTCCTGTCACTGTGAACAAGGCTCTGAAATCAGCTATAAGGGTCGGTCCGTTCTTTTTTTGTTTTGTTTTGTTTTTTTTTTTTTTTTTTTTGCCATTACTGTAGGCCTACAATTACTTTATCGTCAGATTGGGATCCACAAAATGATTCAGCCTAGCTTTTGCTTGACAATATTGTGAAGTTTTATGCGGTAAACTATTAAGGTGCTGTAAGACAAGCTCCCACACAGTAGTAAGCCTAATTGCTTTATGGGGGCGATTTAAGTGTGTGCCCCTTTTTGTCATCAAGCGGAAGGCCTAAGAACTGCCTGTTCTGAAGAGTTCGTAACCTTTTTTTCTTAAATCTGTAACAGACTTAGAAGAAAAGAACGACGGGCATCAAGTTTTTTATCTGCACTAAAGATGATGTTTTATTTCCACAACGTATTCCTATTCCTAGATGACTGGATGTACATTGTTTTTAAGAAGCAAGAAAGGAATTTTTCATAAATTTTAGAACCCATATCCCAAAATAATCGAAAAATGGATTGTTGGTCATCTTCAGACATGCTGTGAAGACAAGTTTTAATAGAACACTTTCCGAAACAACTTTTTTTCCTGTTATTTGAGTTTCTTTAGAGAAGTCGTGTATGATTTACCACTGTTTCTATTCGTATTAGTTTTCCATGCTTCTGTTTTCCACTTGGTTTATGGTCACAGTATTCTTTTCTCCTTTGTTTTCAGACATGGTTTACATGCAATACAAGAGAAACTGACTCACTAGAACAGGCTTGCAGAACTGGGCGAGAATTGTGGCACTGCGTCACTCATCGCAAACGTCACTCACCCCTTCCATCCATTCCCGCATTATTGACTTGGTAGGGGAGGGGATTTGTATTCAGTGTCTGTCTTATGTGATTGCGTACAGGCCACAGATACGTCATTCAACGCCGTTGGACTGTGGACGGGAAACCAACGCTTTCTCCATGCTTTCCACCCCTCTCTCGCCAGTTCTGTATCCCTGCACTGAGATTCCCTGTTAGACTGACGGACGCGCAGCACTATGACAAAACACATCTTCTGTGGCGTATAATGAAGAAAGAGACAGAACATTTTACTACAATGTAGTAGACACAGATACCCTACTTACAAATTCATCAATACTCGGAAAAGGGTCGTATAGCGGTAAACGGCCTTATTCGGACCATGTCCTCAATTTTTGTATCCCTGTGTCGTAGAAATCTGCCCTCTGGGATCGGAACCAGTGTGTTACAGCCGTCTGCACCTCTCTGTCGATCCCATGGCATGAAAAATGTCACAATTCCAGTGGTGAATATGTTCAAAAATAGCTCAACAGATGTTGTATCTGTTCCAATAAATTTTTTCAATGAAATTGTGTTTTCTCTCTGTAAACGGCCCCAGGGAAACTTATTTTTTACGGCCTTTGTAAATGCGCTCGAGTGGCCAAAATTTGTACAAGCATTTTGTTTTGACATTATTAATATGGTGGAAGAAAAATTATTAACTTTCTTATCTGCCCCCCCCCCCCATGAGAATGTTTGCTTCTTAGTCGACTGAGCTATGCCGGTGGCTTATTTGTTTTCATTACGCTCCTATTCAAAAGTAGTAAACTCTCAAATAAGTCGTAATTCAGTATTGTGAAACATTTGGCTATCAGTGAACTTTTAATATTTACATGCATTATCTAAAGAATGTTAAGACTTATTTAGATGTAAGAAATATGACAACAAGCTGACATACTTATCACAAACGTAAATAAAATAATGTAGTACCGTCAACGCGGGCTACTTTGACCCTTAAGGTGTTACTTGAACCCAGAAGAAAAAAAAATGTTTATTTATCATTGGAGTAACTTAGGTGAAAATATTTGTACAGATGAAAGTTTGCAGAGAAAAAAAAAACACAACTTTCGGCACAAAACTGTTATTTTACATCCACGAAAACATTTGTTTCTTCTGGGTTCAAGTAACACCTTAAGGGTCAAAGTAGCCCGCGTTGACGGTACATAAAAAATCAAATTCGAGGTATGTTGGCTTCGTAAGCTCTCATTTCCTGCTTAGGAATAGACATTTAGGGTGCTATTCATAGACATTTCGCTAGCCCGGGCTACGAGCGTGCTAAACAGAATTCATGTCATATCATATCGCTGACACTGATTTATGAATACGAAAAACGTTAGTTCGCTGATCATCCACCGAAAGCCCGCGCTAAGAATGTCTATGAATACGGCCCTTCATCTTTCGGTATTAAAATCACTGACTAGACCAGGTGTCGGCATATTTTGCCTACATCCGCGTCTCCTATCTATAAGACGACCTTTGCCCAGGAATTTATTTGCAACTGATTTGGAGCGATAACACCTGGGAATTTTTCCTCATACAGTCTTTGAACTTGACGGACCGAATGTGTTAACATACACCGTATGGTACAGAGGCAATGTAAGGTCAATTTGGGATTAGGTAATTTTCTATATAACTTTGTATCACTTCCCTATTTCGTTTCAAATGACTCTTGTCTCATGTATGTGTAATATTTTACAATATTATAACTTCCTATTTCCATAAAATTCCGTAAACATATGGAAAACCAGTTAAATTAAAACTAAATTAGAAGTACCAAATTATCCTGACTGGTACAATGTATCTCCTGCGCTACGACGCACAGTGATCCTTTTACGCCAGCCGAGGCGAAAATGTGACTCGCGAGCACATTGTGGCTCGCAATGATAGCTATGCATTTCTCTTGTTTCCTACCTCCCCCAACCCCCACCCTCTCACTCACTGGAGTCAAACTCCGTTCCATTTGTATTTGTCTCTGACCTGCGAGCGGCGTATCGTCGCAATGTCTCTCTCGAAATAATGTACCTCTACAAAAACAGGATCGGAGGACGAATTTTTTTGCTGCCAATATGATGAAAATATTAAATGTATGATTTCGTTACAAGTATTACGAGGAAAACGGTTGTATAACATAAAACGGGATTATGCTACGTAATTCACTCATGAAACATTAAAAGGTTAAGTGTTGTTGTTATTATTATTATTATTATTATTATTATTATTATTATTATTATTATTATCTCTGGATTTGAGTGAGGTGGGATATGATGGTAGGGACTGGATTAATCTTGCTCAGGATAGGGACCGATGACGGGCTTATGTGAGGGCGGCATTGAACCTGCGGGTTCCCTAAAAGCCATAAGTAAGTAAGTAAGTAAGTAAGTAAGTAAGTAAGTAAGCAAGCAAGCCACTTCTTTTTGTGACTGGAATTTACTCAGGATTCGGTGACAAGCAAGCAAAATTAACAATCTTAACAGTATATTTAAAACGGATTATCTGTAAGTTTTCAAATCATTAATAGGGAAAAGTTGCCTATTTCCGTGATACCCCTAATCCCGTGGTACTTTTTTTAAAATTGAATGTCAGTCAAAGTTTTGCCGTTCGACTACAGCGACAGGTATCTTTCTCAAAAGAGTGTATCATTCACCTACTTTTGAGACATCGGTGAACTTCCTAGCAAGATACCCAACCCCGCGAAATTCAGTGGAAAAAACGTATCACGGAATTAGGCAACTTTACCCTATATTACAGTAAACAGTTAAATAGTTCATCACTTTTTTCTGCTTTGTCATCTGTATGGCGCCAAACATGAAGAAGATCGTTCCGCAAAACCTCAATAAAGCAAAATTGCAAAAAGGAGCAGCTAATTTTAATATGGTTGACAATTCTAAATTTCCGGATGTAAAAATACTCAAAACTAGAAGTTAAAATAGCAATAATTTCTCAATTTTCAAGCAAATTTCCCTTTAAAGTAGTAAGTTCTGTGGGATTTTTAAAATATGACAAATATAGCACATACCTTGGTCTCCCAAATACACTAGTGACCAATGAACATCGTCGAAAAAGTAAGTCCTTTCAAGCACAGTTATCGAACGTAAATTATGAGTACGGCTTCAGGCTGGAGATACGATAACAAGAAACGCCATACTTCGGACTTCATTTGCAACACAAGGGCTGCACAAATAAGCGTTACTGTAACAAATCTCATATCTTGGATATTACAGTAATTAAAAACTCCATAATACATGTAAATATGTTATGCTCAATTTTTGTATTTTGAGCGGCCAGATAGCGAAAAAGGATCACTTTGCGACGCACTTTGAAATACGACATAATATTAGTAATACCAAAATCTATTCCGTTTGAAGTGAAACTGACAAGAGAGGGACCCAGGCAAATGCATTAGCGGTAAGTTTTTTTACGTAGGGGAAGATAACTCAGTTACAGGAAGTGAATAGATGTTTTTACTGCTTAAAGTAGTTTCCGTAGAGCTCTGAATGCGTGTCCTACTTTTAAGCCTTAACTCCACTGCTCCAGTGAAATTGAAGTACTGATGTTTAAGAGTAACACAGGAAATTGGAGCTAAGTGAACATCCCCACAAAATTACCTTGAAGGTCCAGACGCACGATTCAAAAAAGCAAGTCTCTTTCAGAGGCCTCGAAAAAGGGAAAGAGGAATGTGACAAATAATATTCTGATTGTAGACACATTACTTACTTACTTATTTACTTAGTTACTTACTTACTTACTGGCTTTTAAGGAACCCAGAGGTTTATTGCCGCCCTCACATAAGCACGCCAATGGTCCCTATCCTGAGCAAGATTTATCCAGTCTCTACCATCATATCCCACCTCCCTCAAATCCATTTTAATATTATCTTCCCATCTACGTCTCGACTTCCTCAAAGATGTTTTTCCCTCCGACCTCCCAACTAACATTCTACAATATGCATTTCTGGATTCGCCATACGTGCTACATGCCCTGCCCATCTCAAACGTCTTGATTTAATGTTACTAATTATGTCAGGTGAAGAATACAATGTGTGCAGCTCTGCGTTGTGTAACTTTCTCCATTCTCCTGTAACCTCATCCCTCTTAGCCCAAAATATTTTCCTAAGAACCTTATTCTCAAACGCCCTTAATCTCTGTTCCTCTCTCAAAGTGAGAGTCCAAGTTTCACAGCCATACAGAACAACCGGTAATATAACTGTTTTATAAATTCTAACTTCCAGATTTTTTGACAGAAGACTAGATGGCAAAAGCTTTTCAACCGAATTATAACACGCATTTCCCATATTTATTCAATGTTTAATTTCCTCCCGAGTGATATTTATATTTGTTACTGTTGCTCCAAGATATTTGAATTTTTCCACCTCTTCGAAGGATAAATCTCCAATTTTTATATTTCCATATCGTACAATATTCTGGTCACGAGACATAATCATATACTTATTCTTTTCGGGATTTACTTCCAATCGTATCGCTTTACTTGCTTCAAGTAGAATTTCCGCATTTTCCCCAATCGTTTGTGTTCTTCCCATTAGGAACGCAAAATATGTACTCTCATATTAAATGTGTAAATTCAACTTCACACAGTATAGCATGGTGGCGTAGAGGTCTGTTTTGTATTCAGGGAGATCTGGGTTCGATCCCAGGAGCTAGCTATCCTGACTTGAGTTTTTCGTAGTTTCTCATGTCTCTTCAAGTGAATTACTTGTTAGTATGAATAGAAGGGCCACGATCCACTTCATTTTTTATCCTACTTATTAGTTTTCATAACATTCTGTCATCTTCTCACTTTCCGTGAGATGCCGGCCATCTATCGAGAAATATTATCGCAATTAATTGAGTGTGGGCTATATAGAGGCAACGGTTGAAAAGCAAAACAGCCTAACAAAAAAAAAATAGAAATCCCAACGCGATCAGCATAATTTATTATTTTCGGATCAATCCAAAAGAATAGCAAACATTTTTTAATTATGAATTGCGCTGTTATACAGGGTGTACGGGGGTATAAGTGCCATTATTTTAACTGATGATTGTTCATGTCATAAGGAAGAAAATAAGTCCTCAAAATTTTTTCTAATTGCAATATTTAACTAATTATTAAAGTTTACAATATTAGGCATTTGGCAACGTTGCTAGTTGGGGAGGATGAAGTTTACAAATATACAGTAAAGCTCAAGCGGATACAGACATACCGGTACAAAACAGATGCTCTGTTCTAATGCAGGGGCGGACTGTTGTTTACATAAAACAATCAGCAAATACACATTTTCAATATGATTAATAGAACTTTATGGTAAATTTCGATTTCATTTAACAATATTGGCAATATTGGTCCATTTTTTGTTGTGCAGCTAACAATAAACAATAATGGTTTACTACACGTAACCACATGAACATTTTTCATTCATTTTTTATATTAGTGGGTTATTTTACGACGCTTTATCAACATCTTAGGTTATTTAGCGTCTGAATAAGATGAAGGTGATAATGCCGGTGAAATGAGTCCGGGATCCAGCACCGAAAGCTACCCAGCATTTGCTCATTTTGGGTTGAGGGAAAAACCTCAACCAAGTAACTTACTCCGATTGGGAATCGAACCCGGGCCACCTGGTTTCGCGGCCAGACGCGCTAACGTACTCCACAGGTGTGGACAAGTTTTTTTTAATGCAGCATTTTAATCTCTCCCGCTTCCATGAAAAAGTACCATTTTTTTTTTATTTCTGTTTGTGTGACTTTCGAAACGAGATAAGAGACTCCTATTTCTAATAATCGTTGAGAAACCGCTACAAAAGTTCGCCGATTAGGTAAACTTCATTGCGTAAAACATTGACGGTACATCTTCTTGCCTCATTTGAATTACGACGACTTTCTACACAATTTAATAACATATTATATTCCTAAACTGTGAATGACATTGTAAGTTGTTTATCGAATACCTGGTACCGAATTGTCATCCGTTCGGCGGTAGAGCTACGGGCAGGGAGCTTGAACGGAACGAACGAATGAAAGGGGACGAAGAAAGAATGAATGATGTTTAAAATGGCAGGCAGGGTAAGCATCCCATGCCTCCATTGGTTCCTCGACATGCAATTCGCTAACTTTAGATCGAGGTACCCAGCTATAAGCCGTTTGCCCTCTCATCTAACCGTAGTGTATTTCCCCTGTAAATGATTTTATGAAAAATGTGTACGCTATCAGTTGAATTGTGAGTGAATGAATGAAGTGAAGTTAGCACCATGCCCCGCAGATGTTAATGAGAGGTGGAGAGTCCAGTGCTCTGGTCAGTTCTGTCCTAGTCACGTTTTTGTAGAAGAGCTAGGGAGACTCGTAACCTGTTACCAACAAAGTGGTGGGCTACTCGTTTCCGTAGAAGCCGTCTGGCTGCCTGGTTGGCTGTGGCAAGTGTCGTGTGTCGTTTCGTGGGGTTTGTTTCTGTAGTGAGTAAGGAAATAGTGAATGTCACTATTTCGTCCTGTAGTCTGTTTAGTTGCCGGTCAATGTAGGATTCTATTTTCTGCATAGCAGAACGTAGAACCCCCTCGACCAGCTGTTCCGTGGTTGTGGAGCTTGAACTCAGCTGACTCGTACTTACGTCTGTGCAAAGTACTGCCTGCTGAACACGTTGCCACGTCTCTCACGCCAGAATATTATACATATAGCCATTTTACGGATAAATGCCGTAATTCGAATTACGCCCTTCTTCCAGCTAACTCCTCAATTGATCTATTGAGAAAAAAGACAACGCTATATAAATAACATGTATGCAACGTATGATTTATTATGTTTTGGGTCAGCCACGAGTCTGGAAAGTAGTGTTAGTGAGGCCTTCTCAGCTTGGCGAGAACTATATCTATAATAATAATAATAATAATAATAATAATAATAATAATAATAATAATAATAATGATTTATTTTAGTTGGCACAGTTAAGGCCGTAAGGCCTTCTCTTCCACTCAACCAGCAAAAAGTGTATATACATATGCATGAACTTACAAAGAATTCAACAATTTGATGTAGGTGAGAGTTACATGTATACAAGAGTTATTTACGAATTAAACAACAAAATACTATGAACTATTAATTAAACACTGAAATAAACTGTGTAGCAGAATTAAGCTAAAACACATAGAATGTTAATATATTTCAAATAATATTAGATAATAGAAAGGGATTATTATGAGACAATTTTGAAAATACAGCACTATCAGAATGATGTCTAAAGAATGAAGTAACAATGTAGTCAGTTATAGTTTAAATCAGTATGATTGGAGTGAAATGCTAATAAGGTTACCTTTTAAGCTGTTTTTTAAGGTGTTTATTGTCTTGCAGCCCCTAATACTTTGTGGCAAGGAATTACATTGACGCGAGGTGGATACTGTAAAAGATGATGAATAACAGGATGTTCTGTGAAGAGGTATACTTAGCGTGCCACAGATAATTGATCTAGTATTTACGTCGTGGTTAGAGTATAGATAGGAGAAACGAGACGAAAGGTAATTTGGTGTTGAGGTGTGCAGAATTCGAAAGAGTAAAAACAAAGAGTGTAAAGTTCTGCGTTCTTTAAGTCGGAGCCACGAAAGACTTGCGAAGGACGGTGATATGTGATCATACCGTCGGATATTGCACACGTATCTGACGCACATATTCTGAGCTCGCTGTAACTTGACTGACAGTTCAGAACTTAGGTCACTTAACAAAACGGCATTACTAGGGTTTGTACTAGGGTAAGTTTTAGTTGCTGGGGCAAGAAGTTTCTCAAGCGACTCAAACAGTGAATGGAGGAACAGATTTTTTTTTACCGTTTCCTTAACTTGAAAATTCCAACTTAGATTATTATCAAAAAAGAAGCCAAGATTTTTACGACAGATGAATAAGGGATTAGCGTGTTGTTAAGGGTAACAGCTGAAAGGTTACTGTTATTAAAGGAGTTAACTAAACGCTTATGTACAATAATTATAGTTTGAGTCTTATTTGGGTTAAGTGCGAGTCCTAAATTGGCCGTATTGTTATAGTGGAAATGGGAAGGAATGCGACATTTATACTTTTAAATAACGAATTCCCTACTTATTTTATGATCAAGGAAAACACTAAAAAATCCGATGAGATTGGCCGTCTTCGGTCCCCCTCGAAAGCGAATCCAAGTTGTTACCACTGAGCTATCTCTTCATAATCTTGTCATGTACCATGTCATACACATAGCTATATTGAGAGTAATCAGTAGGCGAGATAAATATATGTTGTTATACTACCAGTGCGCTTCGTGCGACTCTGACTTTGAGTACGTCTCAGAGTTGGGGCGAGTTAACGCAGTGTCTTTCGTTCGTTTGAACTCATGCTTATCATCACGGTAAGTTAGTCCTCAGCATTTGAGTGGTTGAAAGCCACTCCTTTGACTTCGAAACACAACTATCTGCTAAAGAAAAATTTAAAGACGTAATTTTCTTTGTTAAAGAAAAATTGCATTATTTTAAAGACATTTTATTTTCTGTCTGTAGAAAATACACCTAATATAACACTGACTCATTATTTCACTATATTAAAATGATAGTGTATTATGTTTTTGTTTTACATAATTTTTCATTTCGTAAATTGTTGCAGTGAATAACAAACCACATTTTCAGCTTTTCGAAGGAGAATGACTGCCTGTTGCTAGAAAACACAGCCTTAGGCGCAATTCACACAGAGAAGACGTGGCTCGGACATGGGGCGGAGACATGATGACTTTTCGAGTCTCTCCCATGTAAACAAATGTATCAATGCACACAGAGAGGACGGGATGGGGGCACGCCACTTCGAAGTCAGCGCTTCGTCTCTTTCGAGTCACGAGTGGCCCTTGAAAGCGACATGTGGTGTCTGACTGTGAAAGAAAATTCGCGCCGATTTTGAATTTGATATTCAATTTGTGAAGAGATGGTGTAATATTGTATATTTTATTTTTTATTTTCGTAGGTTATTTTACGACGCTTTAGCTATACTTTTTGAATGAGATGAAGGTGATAATACCGGTGAAATGAGTCCGGGGTTCAGCACCGATAGTTACCCACCATTTTCTCATATTGGGTTGAGGGAAAATCCCGTAAAAAGTCTCAACCACAAATTTCCCCGACCGGGAATCGAACCCGGGCCACCTGGTTTCGCGGCGAGACTCTCTAACCATTAATATGGTATAGAAACATTGATGGGACATTATATAAAAATTCTGGAAACGGTCGGGATATATGTTCAATTATTTCATCACATCTACTCCAAAATATCTGAGAACTCGCTTTGAATATCTTACAACTTTGCGGAATTAACATAAGACTTTATTATATATTCCTCGTCACCGTACCTCTTTCTATTCATTCTCTTTCTCCATGTCAGTTTGTACCCTATGGAACTTTTTACTTCGTCATGTCAGAGATTGCCGAACAGTTAATCAATTTAAATTAAGAATTAAAATTACATACTTTTACATGGAATTGATTTGTAAGTGTTAGCCGAATTTAATAGGTTGTTCTATGTGTTTGTATAAATTGTCGTTTAGGCCTATTATAAAGTGGCAATAGGATATAAATTGTAAATAATTGTGTATCATGTTTAGTCAATATTTCATTATACAGTATGTCAGCTCCTTAATATGCATGGTAACGATTTGATATATAAATATTACTACGTTTTATTTTTTCCATGTATAGGCTGTATTTCACTTCTGGTAGTGTGGAAACAAAAGGTCCCATGGCCTTAACTTTACCAGAATAAAAAAATAAATAAATGTATGCATACATAAGTGGATAAGTGCATAAGTAAATGCATAAATTAATGAATGAGTAAATAAATACATGCACACAAAAATAAATAAACTTGCATAAATAAATAAAACAAATAAAAATAATTATTAGGTTTTTTACGACGCTGTATCAACATCTCAGGTTATTTAGCGTCTGAATGATATGAACATAATTATAGTGAAATGAGTCCTGGGTCCTGCACCGAAAGTTTTCCAACATTTGCTCGTATTGAGGGAAAACACCGGAAAAAAACTGAACCAGATAATTTGTCCCGACCCGGGTTCGAACCCGGGCCAAATAAAACGAATTAAATAAGATATGGCACACATTCTTCCTTTTTTCAAACACTAAAAGTGCATACAAAATCTTATCAGTGTTTTTTTAATATTACCAAATTGTACGAGAGCCAGGGCATCCTCATAGTCTGAAGAAAACATTACGAAAGCTGTGCGACGCACAAGTGCCGCAAGGTTTTTTTGACTCTTCAGTATGCTTTGCTCACATCATGTCCGCGTCGTGTCTCCGCCCGACGTCTGAGCCACGTCCTTTTTACGTCTTCTCTGTGTGAATTGCGCCTTACACTAGAAAAACTTCATTTCACTTCCGCAGAAACAATGACATATTTTAAATATTTTATGTATACATTATCTATCTCAAAATCTGTATCATTATTAATAAATTTTCTCATTTGAAATTAAGTCACAAATTTTACATAGAGCTTAATGTTTACCCAGTATTTTTTTCATCTTGTTTGCTACATTGTTTCCTATTTCGTGTTCCAACTATTCAGTTTCGTCACAATATCATTGACTACATGTTATTTTCTGTCTGTAGAAAATACACCTAATATAACATTGACAAATATCAGCCTTATTATTTCACTATGTTAATATGATAGTGTATTACGTTTTTGTTTTACATAATTTTTCCATTTCATATATTGTTGCAGTGAATAACAAACCACATTTTCAAATTTTCAGAGGAGAATGATTGCCTGATGCTAGAAAACACAGCCTTATATCACAGTCTACTATATACAGTCGCGAAGCTTGAGGTGTTTTTTTGCAAATCTCGTGATAAAGCGCTCCAAGCGGTTAGCAACTAGAAACAATAGACTGTCCATGGTCGACTTTGGACTGTGTCGTATTTCTATCGAGTGCTAGCTCGTTGCGTATTTCACATTGATGCTTGTGAAATGTTCGTTATTGGTTGTAATGAAAATGTTAATGGCTAAAATATAATAATTTGAATAATAATATGGGACAAGGAGGAGACGTTTCTAGTGCTATAAGTTGTAGCAACAGTAAGAGAAAGAGGCCAGAGTTTATTTATTTATTTAATCCACTCAACAATGTAATTATAGAGTAGATAAAATGAAAATAACAGGAGTAATACATATAACAATGGTATTTAAACTTAAACAGTTACAATCCAATACTAAAAGATATTAAGCAAATATTACATGTAACAAAAACAAAAGTATTTACAGTATGAAGAAAACTTAGTTTATATTAAAGTAATAGAGCAAACCAGTTAAGACCTATTTATTAGTAGAATACTTATGGAGTGTTTTGAACGCTACCGGTATTTATTTCTCACAAGAGTGCGGTTCTATCCTGAAAGATGTCAATATTGCTCTGTTTATTATAGAAGGAACAGATTCTAAGAAGTGGAGAGTACTTACAATAACATGTCCTTGCATAGTTTATATTAAATGTTTTACTGGTCCTACAGTTCTCTCTTGGTACATGTATTGCTATCTTGGACAGTAGATGGCTATTTACAGAACTTGTTAATAAATTATGGAGGCATTTTATATCAATATTATTTCTTCTGTGTTGCAAACTTTCAAAGTTAAAGAGAGACAAAAGAGATGAGTACGAAATACTACTTTCATTATTCCAGGAGGCATAGTAACCAAATGATTTAAGGAAAAAAATCTGATGAATCTTTTTTGAACACTCTCAATTTTTATACCATTAAGTACGAGAAAAATTCGTACCGGCACCGGGAATCGAACCCAGGGCCTCTCTCAGCTGTGCGCGCTGAGTGCTCTCTAACCAACTGAGCTATGCCGGGACCCGATTCACGACGCCGGCCGAACTCCTCTCGTAGTATCGTGTTACGGCCTTACTGCCTGCACTTGAGACGATACACGTCATATAGGCCTATGTACAGGAGCGCATATTACATGACTTTATGGCCATACGAGAGGAGTTCGGCCGGCGTCGTGAATCGAGTCCCGGCATAGCTCAGTTGGTTAGAGAGCACTCAGCGCGCACAGCTGAGAGAGGCCCTGGGTTCGATTCCCGGTGCCGGTACGAATTTTTCTCGTACTTAATGGTATAAAAACAAACTGACTAGTCATACTAGTCGAGCAAAATATAATGAGGTGGGCGAGACCTCATTCATATTTGATACATATATGATGTTAACAGTTTAAAGAAACTGTTGTTGAATATGGCCATAAAGTCATGTAATATGCGCTCCTGTACATTTATGACGTGTATCGTCTCAAGTGCAGGCAGTAAGGCCGTAACACGATACTACGAGAGGAGTTCGGCCGGCGTCGTGAATCGGGTCCCGGCATAGCTCAGTTGGTTAGAGAGCACTCAGCGCGCACAGCTGAGAGGTCCTGGGTTCGATTCCCGGTGCCGGTACGAATTTTTCTCATACTTAATGGTATAAAAACAAACTGACTAGTCATACTAGTCGAGCAAAATATAATGAGGTGGGCGAGACCTCATTCATATTTGATACTCTCAATTTTGTTAATATATTTAATTTGATAGGGGTTCCATACAGTACTGCAATATTCAAGTTTTGATCTAACTAGTGAAAAAAATAGACTAGTGAAAAAAATATCCTTTTTCCGATTTCCGAAAGATTCAGAAAGGTTCCTGCAGAACAAAACTCTTAATTTTGAAGTTCTTTGTGACTGTTAGAATACATTATATATTATATCCTTAAATTTCACAATGAAATGTTTCAGTCTAACCAAAAGGACATTAGATACCGGTTAAAGTTCTGTCACTTAGGCTGCTAAATTTCCAGAGAAATAAAGGTTAGGTCTACTTTTTTTTTCGGAGGATATATTTTTAATTGTAGCTATTTTTATGTGTTATTTTACTAAAGACGTAGAAAAATTAAGTTTGTTTTAATGAAATTGATTGATCACGTTTTATTTTCAATTCTGGTGGGATTATTATTGCTTAGGTCTACTTTTTTTTCAAATTACATGTTTTTAATTATAGCTGTTAATTTTGTTGTTATTTTTATTTGTTGCTTTACTAGAGACGTAGAAAAATTCTGTTACAATAAAATTTATTGATCACGTTTTATTTCCAATTCTGGTGTGATTATTATTGCTTAACCTCATCCCACTTTGTTAACTACGTAAGCATACACTACAAGTACCAGTACACGTAAGTTACTCCATTAATTCATATTTCCATTATTATTGTTGTTGTAAAGGGAAATGCAAATTAATATTTATTGGTTTCATAGTTAATTATCGTTATAATCTTGAATGAGTGAAGCTATTATAGTAAATTTCAGTTCGTTTTGCACAAACAAAAATTATATTAACTTATTTCTTGCAGGTATCTTCGAGTTTATGGTGGAATTTAATATACTTCATTAAAATAATAAATTAACTTTATGCATTTAATATTTCAATAATGGAAAGAAGGTGTTAATGTTTCCAAAAGAACACGACAACGAAAGTGTAACATATTTTGTCGTCTGCTTGGAGAGAGATCTGCGATGATGAGGCGATAGTAGCGATCCTTGTGGTGGGCAACTACCCATGTTTGCATTTTTAGTACATGTTAAGCTTCGCGACTGTATATAGTAGACTGTGCTTATATCTAGAGAAATTTCGTTCCACATCTGCAGAAGCAATGGGAGCATATTTGAAATACTTTACAAAAACATTATTTATCTCAAAATCTGTATCATTATAACAAATTTCCTCATTTCAAATTAAGTCACAAATTTCGTCCTCCGCATCTTGCTATTATTCTTCTTTACAAGACGTTGAATGTTGCTTGTTACGAATAGCAGTAGTCTATCGTAATATAACCGATCAACTAAAGTTCACTGCTGAACGAAGCACACTGAAATGTCCCATCCCAACGGAACTACGTACTGGTATCTAAAGTGAAAGGCGCATGAAGCGCAAAGTAATGGCATACAATTCGTAGCCCTAGTCATCAGATTTTCTTTGTTTCAGTTAACTCACAATGCTGGGCCTAGAAACATGGTGGCCAGTAGTTACTGCTGTGGGATGCATTTTGTTCTACCTGTACCTGACATGGACACACGACTATTGGCGGAAGAAGGGAGTGCCTTACTTGGAGCCAAAATTATTTTTCGGTAATCTCAAGGAGACACTGATTGGCAGGAAGACAATTGGAGAATGCTATCAGGAAAGTTATCTGTAAGTAAAACGATTTTAATTATATTATTCCTTTACATGTTATCTCAGGTTAATATAGGGTTGGCCACTGGATACGCGTGGATATTTAACGGCTCCGCAAGACCATAGTCATGCGAACAACGTAAACTGTTTAGAGAAAAGCAAACTTCGAAGTGTGCAAGTTATTCATTACCAGACCTGAGATTCCTTTAACCGGTGAGGTGCTGTAAACGACGCAGCGACTATGTTTCTAGAGGAAAGAAAGAGACAGAGAATACCTTTACGATCCCATTCAGAAGCAGCGCTCGCGTGTATGCAGGTACAATCGGATGAAAAATCTGCTAGCAGGTCAATGAACTTCTTCCATGGGTAGGTATTAAGTATTTCATTATTGAGTAACATTTGCACTGAAATTTAACACAGTAAACTTCATTTAATTTTGAAAAGTACGCAGTTCAATAAAATATATAAATACAATACACTTTTATGAATAACAAAAACAACAATTACAGTCTGACATAAATAAAATGTAGGCCTATTTCTATGCAAAACAATTTCCAGTATATGGTTTACTCATCTTTATGACAATAAATTAAAATATACATTCTAATTGTATCTAAAAAAAAAAGAGTGCTGTTGGGTGAAAAATCTTGTTGGGGAATTGTTGTATTTTAACACGAATTTTCATTTGTTCACTATGTCTCCTTGAATTACAATGTACTGAACGAAATTAATTTTTTCCGCTCTTATTTCCACATTACATCTTTACAAAATATATTACACTCGTTCATACAAAAGTACTCACAGCCAAATTCGTTTACCAATATTTGTTGCATGTTGTGTTTTCTTATTTTCGGCATATTTCTGAACAACGTAAGACTACGTTCTAACTAGCGTTTGTGCTCGTAACAAATTAAATGTCCATGTACCTGAGTAAGGAAAACAAACCTTCACGGGCGACTTTCTTTGATATCGTATTCTCGTTGCTAGTGTACGCTCGTAACTCTATATGTCAGACTGCAGCTATAGTCTAGACACCACTAACCTATTTTTAATGTTTTGGTTAAAGGAATTGCAGCTCCGTTCATTACACTCTACAGTATCTCACAACCAGTATTTATTTCTTCTCGTATGAGTTCTTTAAGCTCATCTGTAGTACTTATTAATGAAGAAACATTCGTTCCGGCACCGGAAATCGAATCCAGGACCCTCAGCTTGGTGCGCTGAGTACCCTTACCATCTGAGCTATGGCGGCATTCGATCCATAGCGCCGGTCGAACTCTCCTTCTTTGTATCGTTAATGGACTACTATACAATATTCAATAGAGGACGGCGAGATCCTCAATAAGAACATATAAATCTTCTGTAGTACTCCCAAACATTTTGGTCCGGCGATCTTGCTGGCCAAGGAATTTTCCCAAACTTTAAAATCAGTCGATCAGGAAACATGGTTCTGAGAGTAGTCAAGCTTTCTATTATATAATGCGCCGTTGTATGATTTGCTCAGAATAGGGACCGATGGCGGGTTTATGAGAGGGCGGCAATGAACCTCCGGGTTCCTTAAAAGCCATAAGTAAGTAAGTACCATGTTAATAATGTCAAAACAAGTGCTTATACAAATTTTGGCCACCCGAGCGCAATTACGAGAGCCGTCCAGAAAGTAAGATTGCCCTGGGGCCGTTTACAGAAAGGAAGCAATTTCATTTAAAGATTTATTGGGACAGATAGAGCAACTGAATCATTTCAAGGGAAAAATTGTTCCGGGTATCGAACCCGGGAACTTTGGTTAAACGCACCAATGCTCTCCCGACTGAGCTACCCAGGAACTCTACCCGACACCGACTCAATTTTTACCCTTTATCTCCACATACCTCAAAGTGGGTTGGCAAACAGTCAATTATCCAACAGTGAGTGCACAAAGGTCCCGGGTTCGATAACCGGCCCCGGAACAATTTTTCCCTTGAAATTATTCAAATCAGCTTCACAGGGAGCTACGACCTGAAAGCTAGACCTGCATAGTACACGTCACTGTTCGTTAACAGAAAACTACAATTTAATTCACACAGAGTTTTTTTTTTTTTTTTGCACTCACTGTTGGATGCTTGACGATTTGCCAGCCTATTTTGAGGTATGTGAACATAACGGGTAAAAACTGAGTCGGTGTCTGGTAGAGTTCCAGCTAGCTCAGTAGGGAGAGCATTGGTGCGTTTACCCAAAGGACGATACCCGGCTCCGGAACAATGTTTCCCTTGAAATTATTCAAATAAGCTTCACCTGAAACCTAGATTTGCAGATACAGCAATTGTTGAGCTTTTTTTTTTTTCAGCATATACCATACCGGAATTGAGACATCTGTCATACCGTGGGATCAAGAGAGAAGTGCTGTCACATACTGGTTCCGATCCTAGGCGGGAGACTTCTACGACACGGGAATGCAAAAGTTGATCCCACGGTATGACAAATGTCTCAATTCCGGTGGGGGATATGTTGAAAAATAGCTCAACAATTGCTGTATCTGCTCCAATAAATTTCCATGAAATTGTGTTTTCTTTCTGTAGACGATCCAAGGCAAACTTACTGTCTGAACGGCACTCGTAATTGCGCTCGAGTGGCCAAAATTTGTATAAGCACTTGTTTTGACATTATTAACATGGTGGGAGAAAACATTTTTATCTGCCCCCATGAGAATGTTTGCTTGTGAACGGGTCGGACTTTTTGCAACGGCAGTATGTCTACTCGTTCAATGTTCTAGGGTGTTCGAACGGAGAGGGTAATACGGTCACGAAATAATGAAGTAACACCGCCATGGACGAGAAATTTGCTAACCCATATGGGTATCCTTACACATCTTATAACTTGAAACTCAGTTTAGAAAACGATCTCCAAAGAAAATTTCCGTTGATTTACTCAATAGTATGCTATGGTTCATCAAATTGCATAACACAGAAAATGAATTCGTAACAAATATGATATTCCTCAATAAAAATATTGCGTTCGCATTCTACAGCCTGCCAAAACACACCAATACTCGGTGACAAACCAAGTAGTTCAAAACAGATCATTCAGTAGAGGGGTCCGAGATGAGCATATTATACCCATTGTCGGAAAAATTCCTGATTTCATGAAATCTTTAAAATTCAAGGTGAGGTTCACTGTAGTTCGAGAAGTATTTCTTTTTAAATTGGTTTGTTGTTTAACAATTTTTTTATTCGACTATACTATAATACGTTAAATACGCGTACATGTGACGTAACGGTATCTTATTGACACATATATTAAAGTACTTCCTATTCATCATGTTATTTCAACTATCGATTTCCATGCGATATTGATTAATATACGCGCAACACCCCGGAGGCCTTGAAAACAGCAATTCAAAATGACAGGCGCGAGTTTTACTCATCTGATAAACAAAACACTCAAATAAACATTTACCCAACTTCAAACATTCCACTGGGAGCCATTTCCCAGATACATTTTACAAACTGCACAGTCAACAACATGTATTTAAAATAAAATCAATTCCGTTCATGTTAATTTTAATATTATAATTAATTAAGTTCATTTCTTTTGCTTTAATGTGTGTTGCTTTGAGGTTAAAATCTCCAAACTATCAATAAATAATGCGTAGACGCAAAAGTGCTCCGTGCCTGCCATCCGTTGCAATAGTCAGGAACACCTGAAATGACATTCATGGTCCGTGCCTGCCATTTGTTGCAATAGTTGAGAACACGCTCAAAATACACTCGTGCTCATTGTTTCATTATCAGTAAAGTAAGAAGGTAAGATATTTGTAAAAACTCAAAACTGAGATATTTAATTATGGTCGAAAAAAAAAACAGTTGTATGTGTCTTGCTTATGATGGTAATTAATGAAAATTATGAAACTCGCGTCTTAATTGCTATCATTATAGGTTCGTTGCATAATATACTACAGGGACATCATTTTATTTTTACTTGAATTTTTATTGTACCTGGTTATTTGAATGTACTTCACTTCCATCCCTCTTAGTAGCAAACTTCCACTCTTCCTGCACACAGAACCAAGGCCGCATTTGCAGTCAAAGTCGTCTTACGGTCATAGTAAAAAGTACTGAGTGAGTATAGTACGTTCCAGAAATATGGTCGCATTTTTTTTAGTGAAGAAAGAGCATTCATTATTGAATCATATTTTCACATAGATATTGTGCGTCGGTTTAGTTGCTTAGCATCCGGTTTTCCCACCCGCTTCTGCTGGCATCTCTGTAAAGGTTATAGTGGCTGGGCTGTATTAGCTCTTTTCTGAAAACATTTTCTGTTAGGAATTGGACTTCTACGTAACATTACACAACTATTTAAAATAATTAAAATGAAAGGACCTCGTTAAGTAAGTAATTGTCACGTGATTTTCCCCCTTTCTAAGACCCTCCTACATAACAACGTAGATGAACAGTAGATAGCATACAGTATCTGAGTAAATATACATCTGGATGGATCAGGCAGAAGTAAAGACTGAATTGACAGTACGTAAGGTACACTGTTATAGAGTATGTAGAGAATTATTTCAACAGGCGCAGGATTATGGCTCCCTCCATGTCGCCTGATTCGAGTGTTTTGCATTATTTCTTTGGGGTTACTGTGAAACAGTTGTGTTTGCTAAACATCCAATAACAACAAAAGAATTAAGTAATTACCCCAAGAAACCATATATTCAATTTCAGAAGATATGCTTAAAAACGTTTTCGATAATATGCACAAAAGAACTGATGCAGGTACCGAAATGAACGACCACCATGTTCGATCATTTGTTTAAATATCCAGATTTTGATTATATAAAAATTGAAATGCACTGCAAATATTGTATGGTAATGTGCTGTTGACAGTATACTAGACATTGCATAAGAAATACGTTCACCTGGTTAGTTCAGTTAGTGAGTAAAACCACTTACTGTTAATACTATAGTGCATTTTGATTGAATGAAAAACTAACGAAAATGATAAAACTAGAAATTGTAATATTTCATAGTTTACGTAAATGAATGCTGTACTTTTCTTCCCTCCTATACCTACTAAAGTTACTTTTATTTCTTTTTTAAACTAGTCTCGTCAAATTCCGATCGTAGAAGGGGGTAGCAAACAGTGTTTCCGGTTCTCAATCGTTACTCCAAAGGTATAATCAATTTAATATTAGAAATTTTAGTAAAAACAAAATGATGTCCCGGTATCATGTACTATTATGACATTTCACAGACATTTAAAGTGCAGTAGTAATTTCTTTGTTTTCGTTTTATTCATATTTCTGTAACTCTGTAAAACAAGATTGCTCAATGTGTCGACTTCTAACCTCAAGGCAAACATTACACGGTACAAGAAAGTCTGTCACAGCATCACAAAGAACCGTAGCGTCTGCAGTGCAAAATAGGCCTATATCACAAGAATGCTACA
Source organism: Periplaneta americana (assembly GCF_040183065.1). Taxonomy (NCBI): domain Eukaryota; kingdom Metazoa; phylum Arthropoda; class Insecta; order Blattodea; family Blattidae; genus Periplaneta; species Periplaneta americana. The sequence goes on from NC_091123.1 coordinate 123,550,493, forward strand.
CAAGTCTCCAGGCAAGGAAGATACAGTGTATTTCAGTATATAGATCCTAGTTACTAAATTTTATCTTAGAAACTGTGAAGATTACTTATGAAAAGTTGGCACTGTCTCTACGTTGATATGCGTCACGTCCCAATTTCTCCAACATTTTAGGCGTTCAGAATTCAAGTGATGCAAATCCAAAAATTAAACATTTCCTAATATAAGACTTAATAGATACAACAATGTAACATCTTTCTAAATGAATAATAAAATTAATCTATAACTTAATGGTTTGGCAGTAAAATAATAGCACTATAATAGAACACTAAACAGATTGCCATTTTATCAGAAGATATGCGAAACAAATTTACTTCACTTAGAAAACTGTGATGTTTATTTTGCGGTTTGTTATTTTATTCAGTAATTAATTGCCATTTTGTCACAAGACAGTGAAGCAAATCCACCTCACTTAGAAAACTGTGCTGTTTACTTTGCAGTTTGTTACTTTGTTCAGTAATTAATAGGCAATTTGTCAGAAGACATGTGAAGCAAGTCCACCTCACTTAGAAAACTGTACTGTTTACTTTGCGGTTTGTTATTTTGTTCTGTAATTAATTGCCATTTGGTCAGAAGACAAGTGAAGCAAGTCCACCTCACTTAGAAAACTGAGCTGTTTACTTTGCGGTTTGTTATTTTGTTCAGTAATTAATTGCCATTATGTCAGAAGACAAGTGAAGCAAGTCCACCTCACTTAGAAAACTGAGCTGTTTACTTTGCGGTTTGTTATTTTGTTCAGTAATTAATTGCCATTTTGTCAGAAGACAAGTGAAGCAAGTCCACCTCACTTAGAAAACTGAGCTGTTTACTTTGCGGTTTGTTATTTTGTTCAGTAATTAATTGCCATTTTGTCAGAAGACAAGTGAAGCAAGTCCACCTCACTTAGAAAACTGTGCTGTTTACTTTACGGTTTGTTATTTTGTTCAGTAATTAATTGCCATTTTGTCAGAAGACAAGTGAAGCAAGTCCACCTCACTTAGAAAACTGTGCTGTTTACTTTACGGTTTGTTATTTTGTTCAGTAATTAATTGCCATTTTGTCAAGGGCAAGTGAAGCAAGTCCACCTCACTTAGAAAACTGTGCTGTTTACTTTACGGTTTGTTATTTTGTTCAGTAATTAATTGCCATTTGGTCAGAAGACAAGTGAAGCAAGTCCACCTCAATTAGAAAACTGTGCTGTTTACTTTACGGTTTGTTATTTTGTTCAGTAATTAATTTCAATTTGGTCAGAAGACAAGTGAAGCAAGTCCACCTCACTTAGAAAACTGTACTGTTTACTTTGCGGTTTGTTATTTTGTTCTGTAATTAATTGCCATTTGGTCAGAAGACAAGTGAAGCAAGTCCACCTCACTTAGAAAACTGAGCTGTTTACTTTGCGGTTTGTTATTTTGTTCAGTAATTAATTGCCATTATGTCAGAAGACAAGTGAAGCAAGTCCACCTCACTTAGAAAACTGAGCTGTTTACTTTGCGGTTTGTTATTTTGTTCAGTAATTAATTGCCATTTTGTCAGAAGACAAGTGAAGCAAGTCCACCTCACTTAGAAAACTGTGCTGTTTACTTTACGGTTTGTTATTTTGTTCAGTAATTAATTGCCATTTTGTCAGAAGACAAGTGAAGCAAGTCCAACTCACTTAGAAAACTGTGCTGTTTACTTTACGGTTTGTTATTTTGTTCAGTAATTAATTGCCATTTGGTCAGAAGACAAGTGAAGCAAGTCCACCTCAATTAGAAAACTGTGCTGTTTACTTTACAGTTTGTTATTTTGTTCAGTAATTAATTTCAATTTGGTCAGAAGACAAGTGAAGCAAGTCCACCTCACTTAGAAAACTGTGCTGTTTACTTTGCGGTTTGTTATTTTGTTCAGTAATTAATTGCCATTTTGTCAGAACACAAATGAAGCAAGTCCACCTCACTTAGAAAACTGTGCTGTTTACTTTGCGGTTTGTTATTTTGTTCAGTAATTAATTGCCATTTTGTCAGAAGACAAGTGAAGCAAGTCCACCTCACTTAGAAAACTGTGCTGTTTATTTTACGGTTTGTTATTTTGTTCAGTAATTATTTGCCATTTGGTCAGAAGACAAGTGAAGCAAGTCCACCTCACTTAGAAAACTGTGCTGTTTACTTTACGGTTTGTTATTTTGTTCAGTAATTAATTGCCATTTTGTCAGAAGACAAGTGAAGCAAGTCCACCTCAATTAGAAAACTGTGCTGTTTACTTTACGGTTTGTTATTTTGTTCAGTAATTAATTTCAATTTGGTCAGAAGACAAGTGAAGCAAGTCCACCTCACTTAGAAAACTGTGCTGTTTACTTTGCGGTTTGTTATTTTGTTCAGTAATTAATTGCCATTTTGTCAGAAGACAAGTGAAGCAAGTCCACCTCACTTAGAAAACTGAGCTGTTTACTTTGCGGTTTGTTATTTTGTTCAGTAATTAATTGCCATTTTGTCAGAAGACAAGTGAAGCAAGTCCACCTCACTTAGAAAACTGTGCTGTTTACTTTGCGGTTTGTTATTTTGTTCAGTAATTAATTGCCATTTTGTCAGAAGACAAGTGAAGCAAGTCCACCTCACTTAGAAAACTGTGCTGTTTACTTTGCGGTTTGTTATTTTGTTCAGTAATTAATTGCCATTTTGTCAGAAGACAAGTGAAGCAAGTCCACCTCACTTAGAAAACTGTGCTGTTTACTTTGCGGTTTGTTATTTTGTTCAGTAATTAATTTTCATTTTGTCAGAAGACAAGTGAAGCAAGTCCACCTCACTTAGAAAACTGTGCTGTTTACTTTGCGGTTTGTTATTTTGTTCAGTAATTAATTGCAATTTGTCAGAAGACAAGTGAAGCAAGTCCACCTCACTTAGAAAACTGAGCTGTTTACTTTGCGGTTTGTTATTTTGTTCAGTAATTAATTGCAATTTGGTCAGAAGACAAGTGAAGCAAGTCCACCTCACTTAGAAAATTGTGCTGTTTACTTTGCGGTTTGTTATTTTGTTCAGTAATTAATTGCCATTTTGTCAGAAGGCAAGTGAAGCAAGTCCACCTCACTTAGAAAACTGTGCTGTTTACTTTGCGGTTTGTTATTTTGTTCAGTAATTAATTGCAATTTGGTCAGAAGACAAGTGAAGCAAGTCCACCTCACTTAGAAAACTGTGCTCATTACTTTTCCGTTTGTTATTTTGTTCAGTAATTAATTGCCATTTGGTCAGAAGACAAGTGAAGCAAGTCCACCTCACTTAGAAAACTGTGCTGTTTACTTTGCGGTTTGTTATTTTGTTCAGTAATTAATTGCAATTTGGTCAGAAGACAAGTGAAGCAAGTCCACCTCACTTAGAAAACTGTGCTGTTTACTTTGCGGTTTGTTATTTTGTTCAGTAATTAATTGCCATTTTGTCAGAAGACAAGTGAAGCAAGTCCACCTCACTTAGAAAACTGTGCTGTTTACTTTGCGGTTTGTTATTTTGTTCAGTAATTAATTGCCATTTTATCAGAAGACAAGTGAAGCAAGTCCACCTCACTTAGAAAACTGTGCTGTTTACTTTGCGGTTTGTTATTTTGTTCAGTAATTAATTGCCATTTGGTCAGAAGACAAGTGAAGCAAGTCCACCTCACTTAGAAAACTGTGCTGTTTACTTTGCGGTTTGTTATTTTGTTCAGTAATTAATTGCCATTTGGTCAGAAGACAAGTGAAGCAAGTCCACCTCACTTAGAAAACTGTGCTGTTTACTTTGCGGTTTGTTATTTTGTTCAGTAATTAATTGCAATTTGGTCAGAAGACAAGTGAAGCAAGTCCACCTCACTTAGAAAATTGTGCTGTTTACTTTGCGGTTTGTTATTTTGTTCAGTAATTAATTGCCATTTGGTCAGAAGACAAGTGAAGCAAGTCCACCTCACTTAGAACACTGTGCTGTTTACTTTTCAGTTTATTATTTTGTTCAGTAATTAATTGCCATTTTGTCAGAAGACAAGTGAAGCAAGTCCACCTCACTTAGAAAACTGTGCTGTTTACTTTGCGGTTTGTTATTTTGTTCAGTAATTAATTGCAATTTGGTCAGAAGACAAGTGAAGCAAGTCCACCTCACTTAGAAAGCTGTGCTGTTTACTTTGCGGTTTGTTATTTTGTTCAGTAATTAATTGCCATTTTGTCAGAAGACAAGTGAAGCAAGTCCACCTCACTTAGAAAACTGTGCTGTTTACTTTGCGGTTTGTTATTTTGTTCAGTAATTAATTGCCATTTTGTCAGAAGACAAGTGAAGCAAGTCCACCTCACTTAGAAAACTGTGCTGTTTACTTTGCGGTTTGTTATTTTGTTCAGTAATTAATTTTCATTTTGTCAGAAGACAAGTGAAGCAAGTCCACCTCACTTAGAAAACTGTGCTGTTTACTTTGCGGTTTGTTATTTTGTTCAGTAATTAATTGCCATTTTATCAGAAGACAAGTGAAGCAAGTCCACCTCACTTAGAAAACTGTGCTGTTTACTTTGCGGTTTGTTATTTTGTTCAGTAATTAATTGCCATTTTATCAGAAGACAAGTGAAGCAAGTCCACCTCACTTAGAAAACTGTGCTGTTTACTTTGCGGTTTGTTATTTTGTTCAGTAATTAATTGCCATTTTATCAGAAGACAAGTGAAGCAAGTCCACCTCACTTAGAAAACTGTGCTGTTTACTTTGCGGTTTGTTATTTTGTTCAGTAATTAATTGCAATTTGGTCAGAAGACAAGTGAAGCAAGTCCACCTCACTTAGAAAACTGTGCTCATTGCTTTTCCGTTTGTTATTTTGTTCAGTAATTAATTGCCATTTGGTCAGAAGACAAGTGAAGCAAGTCCACCTCACTTAGAAAACTGTGCTGTTTACTTTGCGGTTTGTTATTTTGTTCAGTAATTAATTGCAATTTGGTCAGAAGACAAGTGAAGCAAGTCCACCTCACTTAGAAAACTGTGCTGTTTACTTTGCGGTTTGTTATTTTGTTCAGTAATTAATTTTCATTTTGTCAGAAGACAAGTGAAGCAAGTCCACCTCACTTAGAAAACTGTGCTGTTTACTTTGCGGTTTGTTATTTTGTTCAGTAATTAATTGCAATTTGGTCAGAAGACAAGTGAAGCAAGTCCACCTCACTTAGAAAACTGTGCTCATTACTTTTCCGTTTGTTATTTTGTTCAGTAATTAATTGCCATTTGGTCAGAAGACAAGTGAAGCAAGTCCACCTCACTTAGAAAACTGTGCTGTTTACTTTGCGGTTTGTTATTTTGTTCAGTAATTAATTGCCATTTGGTCAGAAGACAAGTGAAGCAAATCCACCTCACTTAGAAAACTGTGCTGTTTACTTTGCGGTTTGTTATTTTGTTCAGTAATTAATTGCCATTTTATCAGAAGACAAGTGAAGCAAGTCCACCTCACTTAGAAAACTGTGCTGTTTACTTTGCGGTTTGTTATTTTGTTCAGTAATTAATTGCCATTTTATCAGAAGACAAGTGAAGCAAGTCCACCTCACTTAGAAAACTGTGCTGTTTACTTTGCGGTTTGTTATTTTGTTCAGTAATTAATTGCCATTTTATCAGAAGACAAGTGAAGCAAGTCCACCTCACTTAGAAAACTGTGCTGTTTACTTTGCGGTTTGTTATTTTGTTCAGTAATTAATTGCCATTTGGTCAGAAGACAAGTGAAGCAAGTCCACCTCACTTAGAAAACTGTGCTGTTTACTTTGCGGTTTGTTATTTTGTTCAGTAATTAATTGCCATTTGGTCAGAAGACAAGTGAAGCAAGTCCACCTCACTTAGAAAACTATGCTGTTTACTTTGCGGTTTGTTATTTTGTTCAGTAATTAATTGCAATTTGGTCAGAAGACAAGTGAAGCAAGTCCACCTCACTTAGAAAATTGTGCTGTTTACTTTGCGGTTTGTTATTTTGTTCAGTAATTAATTGCCATTTGGTCAGAAGACAAGTGAAGCAAGTCCACCTCACTTAGAACACTGTGCTGTCTACTTTTCAGTTTATTATTTTATTCAGTAATTAATTGCCATTTTGTCAGAAGACAAGTGAAGCAAGTCCACCTCACTTAGAAAACTGTGCTGTTTACTTTGCGGTTTGTTATTTTGTTCAGTAAATAATTGCAATTTGGTCAGAAGACAAGTGAAGCAAGTCCACCTCACTTAGAAAACTGTGCTGTTTACTTTGCGGTTTGTTATTTTGTTCAGTAATTAATTGCCATTTTGTCAGAAGACAAGTGAAGCAAGTCCACCTCACTTAGAAAACTGTGCTGTTTACTTTGCGGTTTGTTATTTTGTTCAGTAATTAATTGCCATTTTGTCAGAAGACAATTGAAGCAAGTCCACCTCACTTAGAAAACTGTGCTGTTTACTTTGCGGTTTGTTATTTTGTTCAGTAATTAATTTTCATTTTGTCAGAAGACAAGTGAAGCAAGTCCACCTCACTTAGAAAACTGTGCTGTTTACTTTGCGGTTTGTTATTTTGTTCAGTAATTAATTGCAATTTGGTCAGAAGACAAGTGAAGCAAGTCCACCTCACTTAGAAAACTGTGCTGTTTACTTTGCGGTTTGTTATTTTGTTCAGTAATTAATTGCAATTTGGTCAGAAGACAAGTGAAGCAAGTCCACCTCACTTAGAAAATTGTGCTGTTTACTTTGCGGTTTGTTATTTTGTTCAGTAATTAATTGCCATTTTGTCAGAAGGCAAGTGAAGCAAGTCCACCTCACTTAGAAAACTGTGCTGTTTACTTTGCGGTTTGTTATTTTGTTCAGTAATTAATTGCAATTTGGTCAGAAGACAAGTGAAGCAAGTCCACCTCACTTAGAAAACTGTGCTCATTACTTTTCCGTTTGTTATTTTGTTCAGTAATTAATTGCCATTTGGTCAGAAGACAAGTGAAGCAAGTCCACCTCACTTAGAAAACTGTGCTGTTTACTTTGCGGTTTGTTATTTTGTTCAGTAATTAATTGCAATTTGGTCAGAAGACAAGTGAAGCAAGTCCACCTCACTTAGAAAACTGTGCTCATTACTTTTCCGTTTGTTATTTTGTTCAGTAATTAATTGCCATTTGGTCAGAAGACAAGTGAAGCAAGTCCACCTCACTTAGAAAACTGTGCTGTTTACTTTGCGGTTTGTTATTTTGTTCAGTAATTAATTGCAATTTGGTCAGAAGACAAGTGAAGCAAGTCCACCTCACTTAGAAAACTGTGCTGTTTACTTTGCGGTTTGTTATTTTGTTCAGTAATTAATTTTCGTTTTGTCAGAAGATAAGTGAAGCAAGTCCACCTCACTTAGAAAACTGTGCTGTTTACTTTGCGGTTTGTTATTTTGTTCAGTAATTAATTGCAATTTGGTCAGAAGACAAGTGAAGCAAGTCCACCTCACTTAGAAAACTGTGCTCATTACTTTTCCGTTTGTTATTTTGTTCAGTAATTAATTGCCATTTGGTCAGAAGACAAGTGAAGCAAGTCCACCTCACTTAGAAAACTGTGCTGTTTACTTTGCGGTTTGTTATTTTGTTCAGTAATTAATTGCCATTTGGTCAGAAGACAAGTGAAGCAAATCCACCTCACTTAGAAAACTGTGCTGTTTACTTTGCGGTTTGTTATTTTGTTCAGTAATTAATTGCCATTTTATCAGAAGACAAGTGAAGCAAGTCCACCTCACTTAGAAAACTGTGCTGTTTACTTTGCGGTTTGTTATTTTGTTCAGTAATTAATTGCCATTTTATCAGAAGACAAGTGAAGCAAGTCCACCTCACTTAGAAAACTGTGCTGTTTACTTTGCGGTTTGTTATTTTGTTCAGTAATTAATTGCCATTTTATCAGAAGACAAGTGAAGCAAGTCCACCTCACTTAGAAAACTGTGCTGTTTACTTTGCGGTTTGTTATTTTGTTCAGTAATTAATTGCCATTTGGTCAGAAGACAAGTGAAGCAAGTCCACCTCACTTAGAAAATTGTGCTGTTTACTTTGCGGTTTGTTATTTTGTTCAGTAATTAATTGCCATTTGGTCAGAAGACAAGTGAAGCAAGTCCACCTCACTTAGAACACTGTGCTGTTTACTTTTCAGTTTATTATTTTGTTCAGTAATTAATTGCCATTTTGTCAGAAGACAAGTGAAGCAAGTCCACCTCACTTAGAAAACTGTGCTGTTTACTTTGCGGTTTGTTATTTTGTTGAGTAATTAATTGCAATTTGGTCAGAAGACAAGTGAAGCAAGTCCACCTCACTTAGAAAACTTTTTTTTTTACTTTGCGGTTTGTTATTTTGTTCAGTAATTAATTGCAATTTGGTCAGAAGAAAAGTGAAGCAAGTCCACCTCACTTAGAAAACTGTGCTGTTTACTTTGCGGTTTATACTTTTGTACAGTAATTAACGTTATTTTCATTTGTGCGATGAATTGAAAGTGTGAAAGTGTGTATGTCATTCCTCTGAGCGAAACACTTTCCTGGAAAGTTTACTTAAAATAATGATGATGATGGAGTTATTGAATATCGCCTGTGGATAAACCGTGTGCTTTCCTACTAAGCGGTTTATCTTTTGATTCCCATCGTGGGCAGAGATTTACGTATATTTTACAGGTATCAATATCAACTGAAAGGTATGCGAAATAGCTCGTCATTGTTGCTGTTTAGTCAATAAGACAAGTTGGAATCTTATAACCGACACAAAATAAGGCATCACTTATGAGGCAATTAAGCCATGAGACTGGCAGCGCGTAACTGAAGTTGTTCTAAGGAATTTGAATGGACATCTAGCCTTTTCGCCACTTGTCTCGCTTCGATCAACGCCGTTCCATTAAAACAATTTAGAATATGTTTAATACGAAAATATAACAATCATACGATGTGAAATAGGCGAGTCAGTTACTATACACCAACACTGTCCATGAAACACATCAATGACCACCAATTCCCGAGCATACCCATCGTCAGTGAAGGAAACATCGATCCTCTGTCTTATAAGAGTTTAGTATGAATCAGAAATCGAACTGCAACTCTAAAAATGTTAAGGCACCCAAGACCAGAAGAAGAAAACGCTATACATTAGCAATAATTTGAAAACCGAAGGTAATTTAGATTAGGAAGACAAGTAGATGAGTAGTGTACTCCTTGCAGAACTCATGCTGATATTTGTCGGTTTGACTTATGCAAACTAGGTAAATCCTTGGTAGATGAAGTGGTCTTGATTTTGGAGAATAAGCCAATTGTGTCATTTGAAGTTGCTTATTTGATAATGGTTAGCATAAACAGGATTTATTGCTAATCGGAATGGTGAACAAGTGGATGTTCTGGCTAAGAGAAAAATTGTTGAAGATGTGGGAATGAATTCTACCCATTTTCTGACCATTCTAAATAATCAGCACATTCATGCTAGGTAGCCGGCTTCTAGACGCACGTAAAGAAATCGAATTACCCAGAGAAATCCTGTCCCATAATGTTGTGTTGCCAATAAATCTCGAAGTATTTTGCGAACGCCAAGCTCCCTTTCCTTTGATCAGTAGCCAGTAGTTAACTGGGCAATAAAGAAATCTGAAAATAGTTTTAGTCATGATTGTGCTAATGGATGTCTAAAATGCTTCAGGAAGATGGAAGGCCACAAGCTGGTTGGTATGTTCAAGATGCGACAGCCTGTCCTTATGCTCAGAGACCCGGAGCTCATCAAAACAGTGCTGATCAAAGATTTCGCCAACTTCCAAGATAACGATTTCCATTCCAACGTGGAGATTGACCCACTGTTCGGCAGGAATCCTTTCGTGCTACCAGGAGAGCTGTGAGTATATCCACTTATATTAGTATGCTCACAGAATGTATATGTTGGAACAACGTGGTCCAACCATTTTGTTTACAAGGCCAATTTTCGTTATGTAATAAAAGGTGCTGATCGTCAAAGTGTATTTAAAAAATGAGCACGTACGTACTTCAAACAAATTGTCAATGACCATGCAACATATTTTTTGTATAATACTCACACGCGAACCTGAAATTATATCCGTTCACAAAATGAAACTGACTCGGAACTGACTTCTATAAATATTTTAGCATGCATAAAGATATTTTAAGAGATATTATAACAATTGCAATTCTCAAAGGATCAATAGCTATTTTCAGGCATCATACATATGGACCATGACTAATTCAAGTCTTCTTGACGTTTGTTCGTATATTATGTGTTTTAATATTATTTAAATTTGTTATTTTTCACTGTATGTACATAATGTTTCACTACTCCTCAAGGGATTTACTGCATATATATTGCATCATGGTACTCTTTGTCGATGGCAACATGTAGTGGTTACAAGAAGAAATTAAAATAAATAATACATCGAATGCATTGCTATATAAAACAACTTGAATGACACTCCAATATTGTGATCGTTGACACATTTTTATCCTGGAACGGTTGAGTCAATTCTCATTTCTATTATAAAGAGTTGAATGCAAGGTTTTAAAGTGGGATTGTTAAAGTTACATCTAGTTTTGATACTGATTAGCTCCAAAGTCAAATAAAACATTGTCACATATATAAGAACTATCAATTGAAATTAATATCTTGAGAGAGAAATTCCAAAGCTTCAGGCACCGTTCTTCTGAGAATATTTTTAAAAACTGTAGTGAAGATTATTTTCTTATCCTTCGAAAAATGGATCAGACTGAAATTAATTCAAACTGAAGGGGTGGTTATTCTTTCGTTTCAGTAGAGGTATATATGTTAAAATTTCCAGTTTACGACGTACGTAGCGGCTAAAATAACGAAATCTCAGTTGGAATTTTAATTCTTGACATTACAAAAAACGTGTTGTAATATATTTATCAAAATCATTTTGAAATAGATTCAATTTCTTGCGGAATCCTTCTATAATCTACAAGTTGGGAAATGTATTTTCTTTGTAGTTTCAAGTTCTATGTATTCTCATGACATCATATTAGTTATAAATGCAATTGAATGTAAGTATTCTATATATTGCAGCTTATCTTAGAATTCTTTCTCCAATTCTCATTCTTAACAATAGTAAGAATTGATTTTCTTATACCGAAAAAAATGCTGCAATGGACTTTTTCTTTACACAACTAGAGGTTTTTTTTTTATATAGACGAATATATGAATATCCAGCATTCATTTGGTCTAGTAATGAAATACAGTAAATCGTTTCTGCCTCTGAGATTGAGCATTATTTTTGTCCCGAGTAATTTTGACTATTCTTACAACTTCTGTACTGTCTATTGTGATTGGGGCTTTGCCCTGTTATAGGCATAAATAAATAAATAAAATAAATAAACTTAATCCTTTCCGCGGCAGCATTTAGAGAGAGAAAGACTAAGCTGTATTAAAATATTATCACCTTTCAGTTTCATCTCCGTTTGCGAATCTCTCTCGATTTTTCCAGACAGATTCTAGTTATTATGTAGGAATTGAAACTTTCCTGGCTTTAAGATGTGGAATAATTCTCCTCGGGTTCTCAGCCAGGTGAGTTGGATTGTTACTTTCGATGACTAACTTTGCCAATTTCTTCAGGGATTGAGGTGTCGTAGTTTCTTTTTTTTAAATTGGGGACTTTAATTGAAGTGAATATATAATGGCAGGCAGAGTAACTATCTCATGCCCCCATGTTTTATGTTGCTATCAATTCACTTCATTAGAACTAGGTACCCAGCTTCGAAGCCTTTAGCCCTGTGAATTTAGCAACTGTTTGTGATAGTATAAGAGAAAGAGTGGGGGAAGGGAAGAGGTCCGTGGCCCATTTCTTTCAGGACTCATCTCGACGAGGTGTCGTAGGGCCATGTCTAACCGGTATACAAGCGGTCAGGAGGACTTCCCGCTGTGGGCCAATCAGGAGCAAGTTGCAAGCTCCGACTGCCTGCCGCGGGCAGAATTATTCCAGCTTCTAGCTATACCTTCAAAGCTCACATTCTTACGGGTCCTGCCATATTTTCGGAATCCATACAGTAAGAGTTAGCGTGTTCATTGCCTGAAATGGAAAGAAGCGGAGTTTCATCCAGGATGAAGACAAGGGACTTTCCGCAACATCCAAGATGTTTCCTATGAAATATTTGATATACAGCTCATTTTTTAGTAACGGATTTTGTTTTGTAAGAAAATATAATATAACTTTACATCTTATCCCTCTTCTACTTTTCTTAGACTACTAGTCTGTCTCCATCTCTTTTGGGGTTTCCAGGGCTCCTGTTTCCATTAGGATAGTGTCTCTTGCCACTCACAATTGTATCAGGTGTCATTCTTGATATGCCCGTTTCATTCCTTCCTCCTTCAGTTCTATTTTCCTATCTCCTGTATTTCTGTGAAACATAATATGCATTTGTTTCGTTGCAGTACATAACATTTTGTTAGTTCAGTTGTTGCTGAAAGATAAAATGATTTATTTTGTTTGTAAAAAGAATTATACAAAATATCCTTTGTTCAAACATCATATTGCAACTGAAATAACTTTTGCATCACTCCTGATATAATTTTTGTAGTGAATTTATTTTATGCCGCCAAACGTATCAGACTGTAATAAAGAAAATATAACGAATAATGTGAAGACTCTTACAATTATACTAATTTCAAGAGACTAGCACTGCTCTACTGCTTAACACTTGTATTAACTATGAAATCAAGCTTCCCACTGCTATAATACAATGTTCTGGAAATGTTTCTGATGTAATATTGGAGTTAACATGCATCTGTTCCAGCTGGAAGGATCAGCGAGCCAGGCTTACTCCAGCATTTACATCTGTTAAGTTGAAACAGCTGCACCCGCTTGTACAGGAAGTTTGCAACGACTTGCTCGCACATATAAAGGAAAACGTCGCAGATGGTAAGGGACATGATGAAAATTATGTTCATTCCATGGTTAAATATATAGATGCTATCATTGTACAGTGTTTTCACAATTCTAGGCACAAATTTCAGGGATGAGTAGAGGACAATAAAACGAATACAAAATCCTAATTGTCATAGTCCCGAAACCAGCAGCTTCCGAAATAGGTTATATGCGGTTTTATTATGTCTTCTCAGTACAAGTGTTTTGGGATAACAAATCATCGTGTGCACTAGGGGAAGAGAGCGTCAAAATCATGACATGTACTCAGTATGACCACGATTCGTGATAAAGCAGGCATCAGCACGTTTCTTCATCGACAATCGTACAGGTTCGAATATCCCTGGTGTGAGTATAATGCTTTGAACCATTGACAATTCATTCCCGGAGTTCGTTAATATGGTCAAAAGGGCTGAAATACACTAAACTTTTCAAATATTCCCAAACAAAAAATCCAATGGAATCAAGTTGGGGGACTTGGGAGGCCATGGTGTCGGTAAGCCACGGACGATAAACCAATTGTTAAAGCTTGTGCGTAACAACTATCGGAAATAAAGCTTGAACAACGTCGTAAAGGTTATAAATGTACGAGTTTTATTCAGTAGATGGTCACAGTGATGGCATAGTATCTTGGAAACGGTTGGTTTTGAAATATATATTTATTAGGACTTTTTGTCTCGTTTCATTGTCCTCTAGTCATCCCTGAAGTTTGTATTTATAGTTGTGAAACTCCCGGTATAGTTACTTAAACAAAATATCTAAATCATATTATTTCATAAAAAATCATAGCTTTCAAGAATCGAGTTCAATCACGATATTAGCAGATTAGCTGCAAGTTACAGTACTCTCCATAACTGTACATATCGAGAGATAGTATGAAGATGCATATGGCAACAGATGAAAAAAATTAAATGTGATTGGATATAACTAGAACCCGGATTTCCATGCAAATGCATGTTTTTATACAGGATGAAAAGTAATTAAATCGACAAATCCGGAGGTTGTATGGGACACCAAAACAAATTGTTTTCTCTAATGCCATATTTTCCTCCGAGGCTTTATTAAACCGGCAAAAGGTGTATGTGTTTTTCAGTTCATGACTACTCTACAAATTCACATTTAGTTGTACGTCTTGACCCAGTGCAGTGTTTTACTAAACCGGTCTGGTGGCTCGCATATTTGCTGCAGCAGGGGAAATAAACGATAATCCTGAACTCTTTAACCAAGTTAGACAATCCATGTTCACCCATGCAACCTTTCTGTACAAGTCAATGGAGGTAATTTTGAACATCTTTTGCAGTGATTGTAGTGTGTAAATGTTTTTGTACATCTTTTGCAGTGATTTTGATGTGTAAATGTTTTATAAGAGACTCAAGCAATAAAGCATGGCTGTCCTCGCGAAATAGTGCCTCACAGCACAATACCGACATTAAAGAAAAGTGTTTGTTTTGGTGTACCATGCAACCTCCCGGAGTTTGTTAGTTTAATTACTTTTCATCCTGTATACGCTGGTTACACTTCTCAAACTGCAAATATTCGCTTTAGGACTTATTGATTCCTAATAATCGTAATTTTTCCGTGCCTTTTTGGGGGGGGGGGGAGCAAATCCATGCATAATGCATGTTTTGAATATTTTAGATTTAATAGAACATATTCAGACATTTATATTGCATATTAGGCCTATGTCCTTTTTTCTGACTTTAGTCCACATATTATGTTAACTTGCATAATAGTGTCTTTTATGAATGCTGCTTCGCAGAATCTGGTATTTCCGCGTTATTTGTCTATTAAGGAAAAATAAAAGAAAGTTACCGTAATATGGTTTCGTGGCATCCTACCTAACAACTAATCTTTGGACTTTCCACTAAACTCTCCCTTTATTACACTATAATTTCCAACCCCCAACTCTCGGTCGTTACAAGCCGGAGGTCAAAATATTGGAAGAAAGAAAAAAAAACAGAAGCAGCATGCTTGCAAACTACACTTCTGCGTCGAATTGTGAACTGTTAGAATTGCAAGAAGAAATCTTTTGTCGAAATGGATTCAGGGAAAGGAATTTCTAGCGACGAGTGGTAATGTAGTTTATTGTGATTATTTTATTAATGACGTAAGTGCTTGTGTATTTTGCGACGCGTTAGTGTCTCGGTAAAGGCGTAATACTACAAAATCGGAAGGTTGTTGTTTCGATTCCCGATGGGGTCATGGTCATGCAGAAATGCAAAAGACTTGCAATTCGATCTGACACTGTCCCACATTTCTTCCCTTAAGTATGCACCTGTCACCTTTTGTGGCGTACACAGTTAATTTTCTATGTTCAAAAACGTACTTCAGATAAACCAATTGATTAAACGAAGAAAATGTTGAGAAATTAATTGTAATACGTTGTTTCAAAATAAAATAAAAATGTAACAATGCAGAACTCAATTTTTATAATGCATATTTTTATTATTTTTCACTTCATTGTGCAAGTTTCGTCATATGATAGTGCATGAATGCATGCATATTTTAAGATATTATAGTGGATGGAAATCCGGGCTCTAGATATAACCTACGTACTTAGTGGACATACTCGTACTTCTAGAGAATCTTGTGGACTCTTTCCAATGCGCCTCAAGTTCGTCATCAGTGTAAACGGTCCTGAGAGGAAACATGATTTGAATAACAAATGAAGCAACCATTCACACCTAACATATACAAAACGTAAATATTTGTCGTCCATTGTACTGATGTGCCAAGTGTCGAAGGACAAATTATTAGTTCTTAGCATGTTATATAACCTTCTCGTAAAGTAAAGTTAAAGACCTTGTCATTTTAAAGATATAACCAACTATCCTAGTTAAAATTATTTAGGTAAACTTTGTGGAATTCAATAATTATGAATACATACACAATTACGATTATAAACCGTTTCTTGCCTTTTCTTTCCTACTTATTTGTTCTCTCTCTTTTCTATATTTTTCTTTCTTGTTTCATGCAATCATGTTCAAAGAATGAGTTAATAACTTCTTTTAAAGTAAACATTTTATTATACACACCAAAGGGTAGAAGAAATATAGGACGACCTGGGACCGCATGATTATACAAGTTCATTATGTCGAACAGATCTTAAAACTGAGCAGGAAAAGAATAACAAGTTATTCATGCTACTTTCTTTAATAATCTTTCCTATTCTGCATTTCTCTTATATGCATGCAAGTCCTTCTTTCTAACTTCTAGCTTACAAATAATCTTTGCCTATCATTTGTATTTCTCTTCTGTACATTATCATGGAGCTTTCAGTCTTCTTTCTCTTCATTTGCATTCATTTTTCTCCTTATTCCAATCCGATCGAGTCAGATGAAGAAAAGAGAAGGGAAAATAAAGGTCCTACGCGACCTTGCAAGAGGATTTGAAGCTGTAAGAATAATCATGTGATCTCCTAGCAGGTTGACCAATTGTCTGACTCTGTTTTAGCTATTAAATTCAAGGAGAAATTTTGAAGGGAAAGCCGAAAATGAAGTAACCTAGTAAGTATCACACACTTAATGTACTGTAGATGTCGCAACACGTGTGAAAAGCAGCAAAGCACGGTCGCCTATGATATTAGAAGGCTAGGCGAGACGAGTAGTGAGAGGCAGACGTCGCTATCCTCGCTAGACAAGGGGACTGAGTCCTTGGACTAAGAGAGTTATGTCTAACTGAGCTCGTCCAGAAATATCGAAGGAGACAAGCGAAAGCCATTGCTCGGATTTGTGAGGCCTTTAATAATAATCTAGAACATGCCGAAATTTATGACGGGGTGAATATGTTATATAGATTGTTGGTGTATTTCTTTTAGGGCTAATCATGAAATTTGTCTCAGCGCCTTTGGCAAACCACGGAAAACTACAGGCAGATTCTTATTCTTGCTTTTCCTTCTCTTTCCATCATTTTCTTCATTCATCTGGTCCTTTTATTTTTGTCTTTTCTTCCTCATCCTCTTCCATTTCTTGTTATTATTCTTCTGTTTTACTTCACTCTCTCACTTTTCCTCCTCATGCTGAATTTCCTAATTGTGTGTATTGTATTTCATAGTCATAGCTGCTTTTTGCAATCTAATCTTTATTTAGAGCTATGTTTTCAATCGTTCTTCTCCAAAGCTTCTTTTTTGGGGCGAGTTCAAGTTGCGTTGGAAATTGGGATTCGTACCTACAAAATATCGAAATTGCTCTTATAAATAAGTTACGGGAGAATCTCAGTTGCACTTCAAATACGAGAAAAAGGGAGAACGTGGATAGAGGGGACAGCTGGTTTCACATACTAAGTTTTCCTTGCCACTTTTACAGGCTTAAGACTATCTATGACAGCAACACAGGTCTGATTGACAATTTTGTGTGATGTAAGTGTAGTTAAAATTTTGTAAATCAGTTATCGTATGAGTTTTTAAATATGAAAGACATAAATATTATATAATGATGGGTTTTTAATATACAGAGTCTAATATGTTTTTTCACATTGTCTATTGCATGTACTATACTTAATGATAATAAATGAAGTATGAATATTGAAGATAGTCGATTCAGAATAGTACTGCTAATTATTTCTTACTTTTTAATTTTCATTTTTACATTTTACATCTTGTTTTTAGTAATCTCTGTTTGTCATTTTCCATTTTCCATTTCTGCATTTCTATTTTCATATGTACTCATATACCTGTATTTATCTCGTTCTTCATTTTTTATTTATGTTTTCAATTTATATTTACTTATATCTTTATTCATCTCTTTTTCATCTTTTATTTGGTTTTCCATTTACATTTATATCTTTTCATGCTTTATTTTTGTTTTCCATTTCTGTATTTATCTCTTTTTCATTTTTTCATTTGCATTTTTATTTACATTTGTATCTGTATTTATCTCTTTTTCATATTTATTTATGTTTTTCATTTATATTTATCTCTTTTTTTCTGTTTTTTTTTTTCCATTTCCGTTTATAACCTGTATTTATCTCTTTTTCATTTTTAATTTATGTTTTCCATTTATATTTATATCTTTATTTACCCCTTTTTCATTTTTATTTGTGTTTTCCATTTATATTTATATCTGTATTTATATCTTTTCACTCTTAATTTTTGTTTTCCATTTATATTTATATTTTTTTTATTTTTTCATTTGCATTTTCATTTATATTTGTATCTGTATTCATCTCTTTTTCATATTTATTTATGTTTTTATTTATATTTATCTCTTTTTCATTTTCATCTGTTTTTTCAATTTCCATTTATACCTGTATTTATCTCTTTTTCATTTTTTTTTGTTTTTTCCATTTATATTTATACCTGAATTTATCTCTTTTTATTTTTCATTTATGTTTTCCATTTACATTTATGTCTGTATTTTTTTTATCTCTTTTTAACTTTTTCATTCGTATTTTCCGTTTATGTTTATGTTTGTATTTATCACTTTTTAATTTATATGGCACAAGTAAATATAAATTTGTACTTCCTATTCTAATTGGGGCTTTACTGTGCTATATATAAATAAATATGCTTTTGTTTTCACTTCTATTCCATATCGTGCTTTTTTGCAGTCTTCGTAGTATAAGATTCTAGTGAAGGGTTTAAGCAGGAACACGAGAGTCATGGCTGTACTGCCTTTGTTAATAATTTGGATAGCAGATAATTACTCGAAAGTTCGTTAATGGCATTTCCTAAGACATAATACAGGAACTGGGATATTCTGTGTCTTCTATCTCAACAGGTAATTTGTTGGAGACCAAAGCCATAGCAACCAAGTTTGCTGCAGACTCTGTCGCTTACTGCGCTTACGGTCTGCGGCAGAATTCTTTCAAAAACCCGGACACCGAGTTCAGGAAGTACGGTAGGAAATTCCTGGAACCCTCGTTCTGGAGAGGCGTGGAACAGACCTGCGTAATTCTAGCTCCAGCCTTGGCCGATTTCTTGAGGTTGAAGTAAGTCTTTATTGTGAAATCTCTCCTCTTTCTCTTGATCTCTCTCTCTGTATACAGGGTGTAATGAAGAAATAATGACTTAAACTGCAGTTATCGATTTGGGTGCATACTATTTCGGTCTCATCAGATAGACACGTCGAATATACAGTACTAGTTCGGTCCAGGGTTCAGAAAGGTACAGTATTAATTCGGTCCGGGGTTCAGAAAGGTACAGTATTAATTCGGTCCGAACTATGCAGGTATAGACAAATTACAGACGAGGTAGGATCAAAAAGTAACCTTAATAATTGTTTTATTAATTGAATATGTACAATAAGACTACAGACACTTCATCACTTTTCAACATAGTATAACAGGAACACTTGCACTGAATGTAGTGGGGACTATGTTGAAAAGTGTTTGTAGCCTTATTGTACAGTAGTAGAAAAAAAAACCGGACCGACCCTTGTAGCTGATTTCAGAGCCTTGTTCACTCAGAGCACGATAGACTGGTAACTAAGATTTTCGTGGTTCGAATCCTGCCTGGGAAAGAAACTTTCTTTTGTTCCTTTTTCAAATTTATTCCCAATACTTTTCGATTGCAGTGATATTTGACTACTTAATTAACCATTATTCCCAGAACATGAATTTTACCAGCAAGTTACCACTGCCACCAGGTGATTGCTCATTTTCAGTGTGAATAAACACATGCACGTACGCGTAGATACACACGCACGCACACAAAAAATACAGCACGTGTGTACTTGCTTACCTTTCTCCCCATTTTATAAAGGAAAACGACCAAAGGCTATCACCGCACCCTTGAATGGGCTTATAGTCCTTAAACTCCTTTAATTAGTCATATTATTGAAGTCCGAACAGCCATTTCCCTTGTAGATATCATGAATCAGGTAATTTACATGGCGCTTCACACCTCAGATACATTTTGGCTTCATCCATAAGCTTTTTTAATTCTGTTCTGTCTTCTGCTGTATCTTCATTCTCTCCTACGCGTTCCAGATTCAGACAAACTTGATCCCGCTATCTGATCTTCAGTCTACGTCATAGTCTACGCCCAGTGGGGTTTTCCTGCTATGCATTTTGTAATAAGGAGAAGACTCCTCTTCTCAACATGTGTCGCAAGCAACAAAGTCCTTTGTTTTTATATTTTCTTTCATATCTGGCTCTCAAAATCAAGTTCCAATTTCTCTACTTTTCCTTCGAAAAACCTAACTTCTTCTTTAATAAGAAAATTCAGCTTATCTCACGATGTCATTATACAGGCATCATGCCAATATACAGAGTGCCTCAAAATAGAACGATAGATTAATTGTGGTAGTGGCCACTGAGTAAAGAAATATGTCAGTGAAAACCGCGCAGTCCTGTTTCAAATAGTTGTCAAGTTATCATTCTGTGAAACTGTTAAAGCTCAGAACAGATGACAGTTACACAATCACTGAAAGGCCTATAGAAGGGAAAGGGTATGTGTTATTTCCGTTGCAAAGTTATTGGTAAATATCGCTTCTAGCGCAAAATATTTACATGAAAACATTATAAATAGCAACATAACATTGTAGGCTGTTATCAATTTATCCAAAACATTTGCTTTAGGAAATGAATACTGAACGGATGGACGAAATATGTAGCAGAGTTATTATGAGATAGGGAATCGTCCAGATGACTTAGCTGCAGAAGACGAAACAATCGTATCAGAAGACAAAACAGGATTTTCTATTTTAAGAAAAGAAGTTGAGCTGGCGCGTAAGGACATAACGAATGGAAAATCAACCGGAGTTGATAGAGCCCATTGAATTAGTGAAATGCTTGAGTGAAAACTAAAGGAAATTCTATCATGCAACGAAATATATGAGAAAGGCGAATGGCGTGAAGATTTGACGAAGACAGTGTTGTTGCCAATACCAAAGAAAAACAATGCCAAGGAATGTAACAAGTTCAGGACTATCACCCTGATATCGCACAAGGCGAAGATTTCCTTACAAATACTAAATCGGTATTTATATTCCAAAATGGAAGGGCAGCTGGAAGAAGAGCAACTTGGCTTCAGGAAGGGAAAGGTACGAGGGATGCAATTGGACTGCTATGAACAATAGGCGAAAGATATCTGAAGAAGAATAAACAAGGTTATATCACAGTGTAGTTTATACAGTCACGAAGCTTGAGTTGTGAGGATGCTAGAAACAATAGACTGTGCCGGTACTATTTCGCATTGTCTGTAATGAGGCGATGGTAGCGATCCTAGTGGTTAGCAACTATCTATGGATGCATATTTACTACGTACTGAGCTTCGTGACTGTATATACTAGACTGTGGTCATATTACAGTACGTTTCTTTCACACTGCGGCCAGCGCACGGCAGCTCGCATGCCCGCCACAGCAGCTGGGACTGCCGCTGAAACAATTATAATATCCCCGCGGCTGGAACTCCCGCCGCCCGCGCATAAGATTTGCGCATGTTTGTTGCAACAGCAGGTTGTATGAATGAACAGCAATCGCACTGAAGCCATTGTCTAGTTTGATCGTTCCTGTTCCATGCGTATAAATGTACGAGTTTTAAGTGCTAATTACGTTACGAGTATTATCAGTGCTTGCGTAGTTTTGCATAATGCCTCGGCACGATTACACATTACCACAAAGGATTTTTATGTACAACACAAATGTGATGAACTCTTGCAGAGAAGCTGGAAGACGATTTGAAACATAATTATCCCACACAGAGAGACTGTGCGAAAACGTATGAACAAATTCAGGGAAACGGGGTCGATTCGTGATAGAAAGCGAAGAGTAACACGATCCCCTGATTTAACTGTATACGATTTTTAACTATGGGGGAACTTGAAAAAGAAAGTGTAAGCAACAAAGCGCCATACATTGGAAGAACTAAAAGAAAACATCAGGCGAGAAATTGACTCAATTTCGGATATTGAACTCTCGAGTGCGAATGAAAATTTCCTGAGAAGATGCCAGTAATGTGTGCATGGAGAAGGACAATATTTCCAACATCTCTTATGATAAGGTATGTGTTTATTATCATTGTAATTGTGTGTGAAACGAGTCAAAGTGAGGACAGCAGAATAAATGTCAGAAGGAAGTAAAATAGGGAGAGAAGTACCACAAAGAAGCCCTTTATCATCTACCCTATTCAACATCTACTCATAGTGTTTAGTGAAAAACTGCTTCCAGAACATGGGAGAGGTAATAGTAGAGTAAGAAGAATAAAGTGCATAACATTTTCTGATGATATGGCATTCTTAGCAGAAGAGGAGACGATGCTAAGGGATATGCTGTTGGAGATAAATGACAGCTGTGAGAAATATGGGATGAAGATAAATTCAAACAAGACGGAGACTATGGTTATCGAAAGAAAGGTAAAGAAGGTAAGCTTGCGAATTCTAAATGAGGCAGTAGAGCAAGAGGACAGCTTCAAATGCTTGGGGCGTACTATAAGTAGTAATATGTGCTGCTGCCAGGAAGTTAAAAGAAGGACAGTGATGGTAAAGAAAGCTTTTAATATAAAAATGAGCATCTTCCGCGGACCTCTGGAAAAAGAACTAAGGAAGAGACTAGTGAAGTGCTTTGTGGTGTGTGGCATTGTATGGGGCAGAAACATGGACATTACGACGAAGTGAAGATAAGCGAATAGAAGCATTTGAAATGTGGATATGGAGAAGAATGGAGCATGTGAAATAAACAGACAAAATAAGGAATGAAGCTGTGTTTGAACGAGTGAGTGAAGAAAGAATGATGCTAAAATTGATCAGGAAGAGAAAACAGGAACTGAGTCACTGGGTGAGAAGAAACTGTTTAGTGAAGGATGCATTGGAAGGAATGGTGAACGATAGAAGAGTTCGGGGCAGAAGAAGTCATATGACAGGCGACATTAAGATATATGGATCATATACGGAAACAAAGAGGATCGTAGAAAATAAAAAACGATTGGAGCATGCTGGGTTTGCAGTGAAAGGTCTGCCCTTGGGCAGAAAACTATTAATGAATCTAAAATAAGGAAATAAAATTGTTCTAGAAGAAATTCAGCATAGCCCATTTTAAGCAATCCCCATTTCCTTCTATTTCACAAATAAATATTTGTTGTCTTCTTACAAATAATATGATTATCATAATCATCGTCTTCTTAACAGAGATTGGGCCTGTTCTGTCTTCACAATGTTCAAGTCCATCCTTTCCTTGGACGCCAGACATTCCTCCTAGGTTGATATACAGATACTGAGTAATATGACTACATTCCATAGGCTATAGCACGGGTATCCAAACGTCTATAGAACCAGGAGATCGTGCAAGTCAAGCATGCTCTGCTAAGGTCAATACAGTAACTTCAGATAACATAGGAAAAGCGATCTTAAGGAATATGCGCTGCGGGTTGCTTACGCCAGGGGTTACCTCGTACGAGTTACAATTGGTCATCTATGGGTTATAGGGTCTACATATATAAAATCCAGGGGCGAATGCTAGTCACGAAAGTTAGGCTTGCTCTTTTATTCATAGGGGAAGATGAGAGGATATAATAATTCATAATTAATCAAATTAATCAGACCCACATAAATAATTTATTTTATAATTATAAAATCATTACGAGTCTTGCATCATATTCGCTTATCAGATGTAGAAGTTCGATATAATATAACAAACATGGCCAACAAAACAGTTTATTTAGTTTTTTCGACCCTGCCAACCAATGCATATTGTTGTATTGAGCTGCACTGAACGAGCGCACATATTCTCTTTCTGTCGTCTTCTCTTGAATAGTCTTTCGGGAAAATGGATTTAATAATAAGGTTTCAATAACACACAATTCCGAACTTATTGCAATACTTCAAATTAATGTTTAAGGATTAATAATACATGCAGCAGCTAACACATGCATTCCGTTCACGCAATTACATTGCACTCGCAAATCACAGCACATTCCCGCTGTCAATACTGCTCTGTGTAACGTTAGTCGTTGGTGTAGCTCTCGGACCAGAGCTTCAAACAACACATAACACAAGGATGTGCGCCTAGGATGGACCAAGGAGGAAGGCACTTGCGCGCGCATCATATTCTCGCTATTTCTACGTCTTTCCTGTAGCTCCGAGAGACGAGCAAGCGTTGAGATACTTGCGGTATGCAACCTGCGGATGGTATTACGCCTATACAATATTCCAAAAATCAAAATAAATTTTATTGTACGTAATCCCATTTTGAGAAATACACATTCTACGAAAATATTGGGCTTGCGCAGCAAGCATAGCATGCCCTGAGAAATCGCCCCTGATAAAATATGGGTGAACTGACTCATAGATACTAAATGCAAGCTAAATCCTTGCAATAGCTATAAAAAAACTACTATTCGCTTACAAAATAGGCCTTAACAGAAAAATAGTCGGAATATAAAAAATATATATATTTCTCTATGTAGAATGTTAAGAACAATGGTTGAGAAACATGGTATCAAAACGAGTTTTTTCTAATCTAAGAAAGTTTGATATGTAGCATTTTTTTTACATTCTGTGAATGCAGAATTCAAGCCTGCAATGAGTTTTCTCCCATCTTTATATTATGTTGAAGGAATTTTTCTTCGGAATAGACCGGATGTTTTTACTTCAAGGGAAAAAGAATACTAAGATGGAGAAAACTCATTTTGAAACCATGTTTCTCAATTATTTCTTCATAAAATTTGAAATATATTTGTTACAGAATTTGAACATTTCTGTACCTTCTATTTATATTTCGTAAAATAATAAAAGTAAATACATTTTCAAAATTAGTCAGTGAAATTTCTATGGGACTCTTATTAAATTTAGGATGCTAAGAGAGAAATAAGGAGAGATTTAATGTTTATATTATAAGTTTTTCTTAACGCAACTAATTCTTTGTTAAGGTTTACACCTACAGAAGTGATCGACTTCTTCAGAAGAATGACTAAGGAAACAGTGGTCTACAGACAACAGAACAATCTAAAACGAAACGACTATCTCCAAATGCTAATTCAGATTAAGGAGAAGTATGAAGAGACAAATAACTCAAAGGACAAATCAATTCCCTGGTACAAAAGTGAGTAAAGTTATTTTTTGTAAGGAAAGTTTTGAATATTATAGTAAGATGATTTTATAACAATGAAGCAAAAGTGGAATGACCGATAATAAAAATCCCCCCCATTGTGCGTCCTATATATGCGATGACTGTAAGTCCGATAGGTTGCCGGGTGATATTAATGAATCCGATGCTGAGATGTGGGCCATCCTAGCTCAGTTCTGATAAAGTTGGATCTCATTCTCAGACGATTATCTGATAAGCTCCAGACATCGGAGCCTCAAATCCTTCCTACATCAGCATAACATACTCGTACTTCAAGGCTTCACCTCAACCTATTTTATTTATATAATCTGACTCATAAATTGAGGTTTCTTTGAAGACACAAAATAATCTAGTTTTAAGCATTCAAGAAAGAGTACGGGAGGTGAAATTAGGGGAAAGTGGAGAATGTTTGTAGAATAAAAGAGGAAAACGAGGGTACCCCGAGAAAAACCCTCTGCAATGTCTCCTTTATCCACAACAAATTACATCACTATCTGGCCGGCTTGAATGAAAGACCATAAACGTCCAAAGAGAACTCTTAACTCATAATTATTCTCTGTAGGTTCGTTTACGGGACTTCTTTCTTCTAAATAGCTTTCACTTCGATTAGAAAGTCCTAGCTGCTCATCCAATTGACGCTAATGCTATCCACCGGTAGAGTAAAAAGAGATATTGGAATGGTGTGCGGAAACATTCAAATCTGAGGTTTCAATATAATCCAAAAGGCAAAAGAGACATAGGGAGTCCAAGAAAGAGAAGTTGGTACAATGAAAAATCTCTTTCTGTGATAATTTGATGATTATGATGATGATGGTGGTGACGATGACGATGACAATGACGATGACGGCGTCAAAATTTAGACGAAAATTTGGACATGACTTCGGACAACCCACCTGATCAAAGCTATTATCAATGATTTCAGAGTTTACGTACGAAGACATCGCTGCACAAGCGTTGACGTTCTTCACCGACGGCTACGATACGTCTAGCTCGGCGTTGGCAGTGGCATTGTACAACATAGCTTACCATCCAGACGTTCAACAACGCCTGCGAGAGGAAGTAGATTCCATCAAAGAAAAGCACAACGGCGTCATCTCTTTTGAAGCTATCCAAGAAATGACTTATCTCGACATGGTCTTCGATGGTATGTTTCTTTCTTGAGAATATTTCTATAATTTCATTTTCTCATTGTACGATGATGATAATGATTATAATAATAATATAATTTATTCTAGATTTCAATGTTATTGTCAGAGTTATTTTCTCTCAAATTTCTTATTGTGCACTTCAAATGATAGTTTATCTTGCATTTCTTTCATTTGAAATAATCTTTTTACTTTGTCAAATGCTGGAAGGTTGATCTCTTTCGCTTCACGCAATACAGAAAATTTCTGAAGTGTTTTTTTCA
Organism: Periplaneta americana; assembly: GCF_040183065.1. NCBI lineage: Eukaryota > Metazoa > Arthropoda > Insecta > Blattodea > Blattidae > Periplaneta > Periplaneta americana. The sequence continues at coordinate 123,576,741 of NC_091123.1, forward strand.
CTATGATATTATTACCAGAATATACATAAAGATTAATTTTTGGTCCTATAGAATATATCTGTTATGGTTATTAGAGGAGAAAAATTCGTTCCGGCGCAGGAGATCGAATCAGGGTCCTTAGTTCTACGCATCAAGTGCTCAAACCACTGAGCTAAGCCGATGTTTAATCCACAGTACCGGATCGAATCCCTCTCTAGTATATTTCTCTTTGTGGCCTGGCTCCAAGTTCGACATATATGTTGAAATATATTAAGTCAATTGGCATTATACAAGGAGCGCACTCAATTAAGTGACTTGGTGGCCGGGATTTCACAGTATTATGCACTGTTGGGCTAAGAATGTACTTAAGGATTAATTTTTGGTCCTAGAGAATATACTTGTTATGATAACAATGGTCATTAGAGATGAAAAATTTGTTCCGGCGCCGGAGATCGAACCCGGGTCCTTGGTTCTACTATTCGATCCGGTGCTGTGGATTGAACTTCGGCGTAGCTCAGTGGTAGGTAGAACCAAGGACCCGGGTTCGATCCCCGGCGTCGGAACGAATTTTTCTCGTCTAATAACCATTATTACCAGAGGTGAGAAGTTCGTACCAAAACTGTTAAGTTGTATGAGCTTGGACTATATGTCTACCGAATAAACTGTAGTGACGCTGCTCTCAACGTCAACAAATCAGCAAAACAAATATTTACAGTCGGGTGGTAACCAAACTTATCTTTGTGCCAATGATCCCTGGTCTTACAGTCAGAAACAAAATGAATAATTAGCGTTGTGTAAAAAAGAACAATAAAAGGCAATTACATTCGTCTTAATTTTTAATATAAAATAATTTACCCATTCGTATAACAATAATTATCAAAATACTTAATAATATGTATATTTAGCCTTGATGCAATTAATAATAATTTACATTTTCAGTTTATCAAAAATATACTTTTCTGTGTTCAGAAAAATAATATTTGCATCCTGAAAAATAAATTCTACGCCTCAAGATGTAATTGGAGCAAATCTGAAATATGACACAGTATTCCTCACTGTATGACCAAGAGAACAACAGTTTTGTGAATATAATAGTGAATTTCGTATATGGCACATCATATTAAACCCACAATTCGTTCCAAGAACACTTTCCATTTTTTGCTTTAATGACTATTGGGACTTCTGCGGATTGGTACGTATATTTGAACAATAATATAATTCTTTCACATTTCGCGGAGTCAGTCATTTCTATATTTTTGGTCTGCAGCAGAGTGACTGCTTCAGGCAATTGTTTGAAGGGATACTGAAACATACCAACATCATAGATAGGTGGAGAAAGTAAAAAAAGAAGTCTACTTTGAGTAAAATTTTAAACTAGAATATTTCTCTTAAGTGTTGTATCCCCCACGCAAAGAAAAGTATTCCATATAAATATTTCGTAGCATAGCGCCCCTTTACATTAAGCATACACATTATATAATTTCCACGTAATCTGTATCTCCGTTTGCTGATAGACTTGTATGATTACCAGTAAACCTTGGAGTATTGCATTCAACTTCGTGTGATTGCAAGATTTAAATTCTGCCATGTTAAAGCCGCTCACTAAACTGCACAAAAACCGCTGCAAATGTTAGCACGTAATGAAGCTGTTTCTCTGCTGTGCATATTGCTGTAACGTAGTTACGAAAGCCATCTGTCCACAGTTGCGGATATACTGTGACTTGTTTACGTGAACAGAGTATAATATAAACACAGCAGACAACTAATGTGATGATCTGTATGCGTGGCTGCAAACAACCTGAAATCTATCTTTTGGTTCGAACTTCCTAAGTCTAATTATTACTATTATTATTATTTTATTTTCATTATTATATCAAAATATGGTGAAATACAACTGTTATTGGCAATCCCGGAATGTTGGTGAAATGGGTGAGTTGAATTTTTCAAATGTTTCCTTGAAAACATCTGTACTGTCTACTTATAATATCTGGAAATCCAGGTTCAGTGATAGTTATAAAATATTAACGGCGCTGAAAAAATCGTGCAAAATATGAGAAAAATATTAAGATTTTCATGTGATATGATAAATTTTATTAAAACACTGTGACAATAATATGAAACTTTGACATTAATTGCATTTTACACATTATTAATCTTGAAAATCCTTGTTCCCATACCGCTAGAAGGAATAATATAGTATATGAAATTTAATATTTTAGTTGTCGCTAAACATAAACGAGGGTAAGCGAGTTTAATAATTTTCATAAAAGAGTCTTAATTATCATTATAGGTAAGATGCATACGACTGTTTTGCTTCGACCATAATAAATGCATAAGTTTTGAGTTTTTACAAATATCTTACTTTGTTACTTTAGTGATAATGAAATGGTGAACATGCGCGTATTTTCAGTGTTCTCGACTACTGCAACAGATGGCACGAGTGTAAGTGTCTTTTCAGCGTGTTCCCGAGTAGTGCAACAGATGCCAGGAGTGTACATCGTATTTATCGATTTTTTGCAGATCCTGGTATGGAGATTTCAACCTCAAAGCAACACACATTAAAACACAGGAAATGAACTCAATTTATTAGAATTATTGAAATTACCATGAACAGAATTTATTTTATTTTAAATAGGCTTACATGTTGTTGATTATGCAATTTGTTAAATTTATTTGGGAAATGGCTCCCAGTGGAATGTCTGAAGTTGGGTTAATGTTTATTTGTGTGATTCGATCAATGTAACTTTCAAAATTCGCACCTGCCATTATGGATTGGTGCTCTCAAGGCTTGCGATCGATAGTTGCAATAACGTAATGAATAGCAGTACTTCAATTTAAGTCATGAAGATACAGTACGTCACATGTAATGAGCGTATTATGTATAGTATGGTCCAGCATACGTACTTTAACTACATGCGTCATGTGTATGTTAACTACTCAATTACGCTGTATTTAACAGTTTCTCTTTCAAATAATTTGTGGCTATTCAAGTCATATTTTTTGGATAAGATAGCCAATTTACGTTAACTCTGGTTTTATGAATTAAAAAGAGGTGTTATCGGAGAGTGATTCTGATAAGTACTCATGTAGCCGACATAGAAGTAGCATATAATTTATACGTTCCAACCTCCTATATGTCATACTGTCGTGTACAAAGACACGAAACTTCAACCTATTTTTTCACCGACATTGAAATTCCGAATACAGACATTTCAAAAGCACTAAAGCACTAAGCCACCGACCCATGCTCTTTAAGGATGGCGAGTGGGTGGTCTTACATGCAGTCAAGCATCCCAACGGAATACAATGAGCAAGATTGAGAAGGCCTCGAGGCCCTTCTAGAGCTGGCATTGATTAAGCTTCTATTATTGTGCATCACACACAAAGGCACGCTCTAACTGAATGAAACTGTAACGACTGCGAGAATTACAAGTCAAGTTCATCATACGAAACAGACTTTACAATTAATCCCAAACAGGCATTCCGTGGAATTACGGATCATCGAACATAACCTCAAAGTAAAATAAATATATATATATATATATATATATATATATATATATATATATATATATTGCAACAAATTGTTCACCGCATTTGAAAGCTCTCAATTCACAGTGATAGCGCTCGAGAGTGAATAAGCACATAGAAATTGAATGCCACGAATTTGATACAATTATTATGTTATTTAATAGAGCAAGTGCTGACACTTTTCCTGTAATTTAATTGAGCTTAACGAATGTTTGTCGTCATGATAATAATTATTTCGAGACCGAGGAGAGAGAAAAAAATATATATCTATGACAACAAATGAAGGGTTCAGAGCCATAATTCAATTAAACATATATCAAGTAATATAATGTATGCACATTAAAGTTAAATGGTATGTCAATCTTCATTAAACTATGGTATTCACTTAATTTAACTCTTGCTTTCTCCGTTTTTAATAAATGGCGCTTGGCCCACTATGGCACTGAACCCTTCAAATAAGCTATCGCCGTAGCTCAATCGGCTGAGGCGCTTGCTTGCCCTTCCGGAGTTGCGCTCGGGCGTGGATTCGATTTCCACTTAGGTTAATTATCTGGTTGGTTTTTCTTCTGAGCTTTTCCCTAACCGTAAGAAGAATGTTAGGTAATACATGGCGAATCCTCGGCCACATCTCGCCAAATACAATCTCGCTGTCACCAATCTCATCGATGCTAAGTAACTCACAGCGCCGTTAAATAACCAATAAAATATTACAACAAAGAAGTTTAAAAAACAAAATTAAATTCCCTGAGGATAACTATTATCACAAACTGTATTAGGCTAGATAAACCCAATACGAAAAACTGTAATTCTGAACAATTAAACATTCGTGGTTATAATAATGAGATCCAGAAAAACAGATGAATCAGAGCAGAGATGATAGGAAGAAAAGGATTTTTACAGAAAAAACGACTGAACATTTGAGGTTATAACAACACTATTTTGTCGCTTTTATCATTGCGTGTCTATAATTTTCAACATGTTTAATTTTGTTGTAAATCGTTTTTACTTATAATAATTAATTCCGTGCTCTTCGGGTAAAGGGGGATAAGTCTTTTTTTTGTGCAGATGCAATTTTGTTCCCCAGATGAACACACAAGTTAAATACAAGTGGGTTGCAAAAATCAAAACAATACTAGCATTTGATGTGTTTTGTTTGTGTAGAAAGTTTTTTGCAATAAGGGTTCGAAGTTTAATTTTAATTTACCTCAAAATTCATTTTTATAACATCTCCCTTTATCCAAACAACATAGAATTGTGCAATTATTGTAATTAATTAATGTTGCGTATAGACACTGCGAGTCTGATGCAATCGTTCGATTTTTGATACATTGAAAGGAGGGGCGATACAAATGAGACAAATTAACATAGAAAGAAAAAACTGTTACTTCTCAAGTTTGAGCAGCATCAGTGTAATTCGATTCTTATTGGTCTAGAATCAGTGGGCTCGTTCATTGACTGAGATACGTTCGCGTGGGATTATCACTATTCCGTTTATATGATGTCATTCCATTTTCGGCCAATGAAGTGTAATGAAATTTTCAATTACAACCAATCACAGTCATACATCGCGATAATTTCTGCAGCTAGATTTATCACTCTCAATTTATCTTATGGTCGTTCTATTGTTTAGTCAGTGTCGCCTACTGTTACCACGTAAATCGATGAGCATGAATCCATTACAGGTACTAAATAAAGTGCGAAATCCTACTTCCATATTTACATATTCATCTTCTAATTCCATGCCCATTGTATCTAAAGAAAATGACACCCCTTCATAACAATTCTTCATTTACTTAATGTATTAATCAGAAGTCGAAATTGCGATAGAAAATCTGAAAAAGTACAAGTCTCCAGGTATCGATCAAATTCCAGCAGAATTAATACAAGAGGGTGGAAGTGCATTATATAGCGAAATTTATAAACTTGTAATTGCTGTTTGGGAAAAGGAAATTGTACCAGAACAATGGAAGGAGTCCATAATTGTACCTATTTTGAAAAAGGGGGACAAAACCAACTGTGGTAACTTTCGAGGAATATCACTTTTGTTGACGTCGTACAAAATTTTGTCCAATATTCTTTTGAGAAGATTAACTCCGTACGTAGATGAAATTATTGGGGATCATCAGTGCGGTTTTCGGCGTAATAGATCGACTATTGATCAGATTTTTTGTATTCGACAGATAATGGAGAAAAAATGGGAGTGTAAGGATACAGTACATCAGTTATTCATAGATTTCAAAAAGGCATATGACTCGGTTAAGAGGGAAGTATTATGTGATATTCTTATTGAATTTGGTATTCCCAAGAAACTAGTTCGATTAATTAAAATGTGTCTCAGTGAAACATACAGCAGAGTCCGTATAGGTCAGTTTCTATCTGATGCTTTTCCAATTCACTGCGGGCTAAAGCAGCGAGATGCACTATCACCTTTACTTTTTAACTTCGCTCTAGAATATGCCATTAGGAAAGTTCAGGATAACAGGCAGGGTTTGGAATTGAACGGGTTACATCAGCTTCTTGTCTATGCGGATGACGTGAATATGTTAGGAGAAAATACACAAACGATTAGGGAAAACACGGAAATTTTACTTGAAGCAAGTAAAGCGATCGATTTGGAAGTAAATCCCGAAAAGACAAAGTCTATGATTATGTCTCGTGACCAGAATATTGTACGAAATGGAAATATAAAAATTGGAGATTTATCCTTCGAAGAGGTGGAAAAATTCAAATATCTTGGAGCAACAGTAACAAATATAAATGACACTCGGGAGGAAATTAAACGCAAAATAAATATGGGAAATGCGTGTTATTATTCGGTTGAGAAGCTCTTATCATCCAGTCTGCTGTCCAAAAATCTGAAAGTTAGAATTTATAAAGCAGTTATATTACCGGTTGTTCTGTATGGTTGTGAAACTTGGACTCTTACTCTGAGAGAGGAACATAGGTTAAGGGTGTTTGAGAATAAGGTGCTTAGGAAAATATTTGGGGCTAAGTGGGATGAAGTTACAGGAGAATGGAGAAAGTTACACAACACAGAACTGCACGCATTGCATTCTTCACCTGACATAATTAGGAACTTATAATCCAGACGTTTGAGATGGGCAGGGCATGTAGCACGTATGGGGAATCCAGAAATGCATATAGAGTGTTAGTTGGGAGACCGGAGGGAAAAGACCTTTAGGGAGGCCGAGACGTAGATGGGAGGATAATATTAAAATGGATTTGAGGGAGGTGGGATATGATGATAGAGACAGGATTAATCTTGCACAGAATAGGGACCGCTGGCGGGCTTATGTGAGGCCGGCAATGAACCTTCGGGTTCCTTAAAAGCCATTTGTAAGTAAGTAAGTAAGTATTAATCAGGTTATTTGTAATTATACTATAAAATGTTTAAATTAAATTATGATTTCAGCAGATAATGAAAACGTATTTCTGTTATAACAACAAGAGAAAAGCGCAGTACATGTAATTAACATTTTTAAACCTGTATTTCGCTTTTCTCAATTGAAATTACTGAATAACATTCAATTTCTTTATTGAAGTAATCGTTAATGATCTATTTCGACTTCACAATGTCTAAATAATTTAAGTATTCAAAAATGTACAATTATCAACATTTTGTGAGCGAATTTTAGGGATATATTATTTACATCTTTATTTTATTCGCGAAATAGTCCTAATAAATGTCACTCGAGGTCTGAGATTTCATCAATGGTTTCCAACCAAGGGGGAATTTTGGCGGTCTTAGGAGGGAATGTGTTTACTGAATGGTGATTTCTGTCAAGTTCGCTGAATGTAGAATCTTCCGGACTCACTTTTTTACTACTTTTTCACTTCTATTTTTCCGATTTACAGCCTTTTTTATTTTCATTTTCACGCGGCGCACCAGCGGATCATCACACTGTTGAAAATGCTAGCGGTTCATTCAGAAGAAAAAAAACGAGTTTATGATAACGGATGCTAGTGTACTATCTTGCTTGTACTTAAAACTGGTAACAAAATTCGCAAAGAAAATTATTAATAATCATACACTTATAATACGTTACAGACAATTCGTTATCTCCTGAAATTTACCTGCGTGTGAGGGGAAGACGAAAGTGGACTGGAACGCTTCTCTACCTCTCTACGTTTCCATTTTTAGCTAGCTAGCTCATTTACCCCCACCATAAGTTTCTCACTATAAACTATGGCGCATCTATATATATATATATATATTTGTATTTACGAGATGACGAATAGTGTCTACCTTAACAATTTATACAAAATGCAAGAGTGTGAGAACATATTGCCCAAACTTGTTTCCTTTATTTCTTGATCGATTATAAGGTATAAGTTAAAGAAAATTTTTGACGATTTCGAATAAATTATAATTGCTTGTGTTAAATGTTCATTATATAAAACATTAATTTAATGTAATCTTTTTCAAATAAATTGGTGTGCATGTAACGAATATAAGAAAAATTCGTCAAATAGTTTCCGATAAATTGCTGAAGACACGAACAGGCAGACAGATTGACAGACAGGTAACTGCTGAAAACGTGTACATCAACAATAATTTTGAATCATTCGTAAATTTTTTGCAGAATTGCAATACCTTCTCATATGACCATGATCCTAAGATTTTCCATTCTGTCATTTGTCTCTCTGAAAATTTTTATTTATTGTAAGTACAGTATTTGACTTCTCGTTTTCAAAATTTATCTGCATATCATCAGCTAAGTACAAGATCTCATCATAACAATTTACTCATTATACCCTACCACAAGACATCTTTATATATATATATTAATTAATATATTAATAAATAACTAATATATATTAATTAATATATTAATTTATATATTAATTGCTGATTAATATTTGTTACTTATAATGAAACTAACATCTGTCCATTCTTATTATTATCATTAATTTCTCTAAATAGATTTACAAAACCTCTAATGGCAATTACATTAATATTCTCATTATAGAAATATATTTTAGATTTATATATATATTTTTTTCTCCCTGTAACATAGTCCTAGTAAGCTTATATTAAATTAATTTTCATCATTTTACTAGCTATCTCAAATCTTAAATTAATTATAATTGATTGAATTAAATTAGCTCATAAATTAAGTTACTACTTTACCTTATAGGTTTATCTAAATTTCAATAAATATGTAGTCTACTAGTCTTTAAAACTTAACTGAAGAATATAGCTGGAGAACTTTTTAAGTGTAGTGTAAATATTTGTAATTTAAATATGTATTGTATTGATTAAGGCTGGTTGAGTGGAAGAGAAGGCCTTATGGACTTAATTCTGCCAGCGAAAACATTATTATTATTATTATTATTATTATTATTATTATTATTATTATTATTATTAACCGTGTTTGATTTTTGCACATACTGTTCTCCAACCAGGATATTAACCTTGAAAGGAATGTGCTTACTATTGCGTCATCTATTGTAGCGAAGTAGATAATATTACCGTTATATAGATAGATAATATTACAGTTATAACGTCAGTTTAAAAAACATGCGCTCTCCTGCATATGTTATTTCCTGTATGGAGGGATTAAAAGACCAGGAGGTTAACCGTGATCTAATTTTGTAACTAGGGTAATATAAATATGTGTGTATCAGTGTTATCGTTTATGCTTTGAGAGTTAGCCAATGGAGATGTGTGCACCCACGTGTGTGACCTTATGACATCTTATGACATCAACATTCATTCACAGCATCACCCCGCTGCGTCTCATTCCCCTGAGACTTTCTCCTGGTTGGAGTACAGAAGGCTAATATTATTTGCTTCATCGCTCTAATGTGACGTTTCGACCAAATCTATGCCGTTATATCCAACTTTGTTCCTATTAAACAGATAAACCAAAAAAAAAAAAAATATATATATATATATATGTACTGGAGCGATTAATAAGGTATAAACTGTTTTCTCTTTCAGAATCTCTAAGGCTATATCCACAGATCTTGATACTGGGCAGAATCTGCACAAAACCTTTCCAGCTGCCGCTTCCGAACGAAAAGTCATTTACAGTGGACGTTGGCACGCCAGTGATCACGCCTGTGTTGGCCATACACTTGGACCCCAAGTACTACCCTGATCCGATGAAATTTGACCCAATGCGCTTCACAGAAGAGGAGAAAGCCAAGCGCCCAAAATGCACACACCTGCCTTTCGGAGAGGGACCAAGAATTTGCCTGGGTAAATATGCATCACTACATTTCATATCATTTTCTGCATACCTATTTACATAAACTTTATTTTCCGAATATAAAAATATTGAATTAACATTGTAAATGTATGCCACAGGCAATCGAGGGGAAGGCGCGAAAGAATGGAAGAGCTTCAAACAGAATAGCTTATTTATAAGACATGAATTTCTTTGTTTACGTGATAGAGAGTAAGCAGTTTTTATTCACACATGTCAAATAGAATATTTTTTATCTAATGGCGGCTATTTCATTTAGAGTCGTTCTCATCTTCAGACGTGGACAAATTAGTAGACTAAAAAGTTTTTCTTGGAAACATAATATAATTCGTAATTTCAACTATCAGTATAATTCACAGAGCCTCTATTGTTGTAAATATGATCGTTTACATCTTCTGGTATATTTTTCCAATGGTTAAGTAATTTTTTTCTGGCTATGTTGGTACTACTGGTGTTTTAATTACATACTGCAGAAAGTCTGTTCTCCCATGGCCTGCAAGAAGACCGGACATGAACGAAATTGAAAATCTGTGATCTATACTGAAGAAGAAAGTGAACAAAAATAGGCTTACAACAAAACATGGACTCATTTAAGCACTGTCTGATACCTGGCTGAATGATGCTGATATTCAAAGAAAATGTCAAACTTTGGTTTCCAGCATCCCTGACAAAACCAACGTGTTAATAAAGAATAAGAGAATGTTCACAAAATATTAGTAACCTCCAGACTCAATTTTCTGTTCATTATTTCTGTGCAAAATACATTTTTGTTCATTACTTCTACCGATAAATACAGCTTCGTTGCACATATAATTAATTTAGTCTAATAATTTGTCCACGTCTGTATAAGCGACGCGCCAAAGTCGTAGTTCTTTTTTCGGCCATAGGTGTTACCCTCGGTGCACCATGGGAGCAGCGCTGCCAATACAAAAAGTCGAAATGTCGCTTCAGCTCTAACGAAATTCAGCTACGTTTCGCTACACAGCAAGCAGATTGTACAAAATAACCAAAACAAACCTTTGGCGGTGAGATTTGCTTTATTTGCTAGAAAAGGTAAAACTTGAAGATATATCTTAACGTTATTCTGACACCACTGGTGACGTCATCATTCTTGTTGTTGATTATGTTGATTTACAGTGCTTCTTGCACAATAAATTAGGCTATATTGAAATGAGGGAGGAGAAATTGATTAAATCACTTAAGCTAAAATAATGCAATGCGGTAACTAAAGAACAAAGCTAATCTTCATCGGATAATGGAATGATTTAATCGTTTTCATTTGTCTCGAGCTGATACACATATCTACCGAACGCATTTATACGACCATCAGTAATGGGATAGGGCAAATAGCATTTTTTTGGCTTATGAGGTCATTCAGGGTTTAGAGCTGATTCTTTTATATCGTCCATCACAGGGGCGGCTTTCGAAGGGGGGCTGCGGAGCTGCAGCACCCCCAGACATTTGTGGCTCTTGTCTCGTTTTATGTTGTGAAATATATTTATTATACAGTCCCTATCTAGCGTCTCGAATTTTTTTTTTAATTTCGCTCTCATTGACATGAACGCAATCGTTAGTGAAGTCACTTCCTCCCCTGGTGCTGCCAGAGCGAAACGAGAGACAAGGACGGATTGGTGAAGCCATTTCCTCCCCTGGAGCTGCCAGTCTCGTCTAGGATGCTTTGCGCGTTAGTTTTACCCCTCCCCCTGCTGCCCCTCGCCGTGAATCCAGAGTCACCAGGCGCTGCAAAATCTGCAGCAGTTTGTCAGTAGCGCGCAGTTTTAAATACATTTTCTTTAACCTTGTGAGTATAACAAGTGCGACAATGTTTAATTCTGTACAATATTTACAGTCTATTCAGTTCAGTACCTTAACAATTCAGGAGAAATGTGAAATTAAGTGCCCATCAGTTGAATCTCATAATGGAAAGAGCCGCTAAACAAAATAGCCTACATAGCTCGCATATTTTTTGCTATAAAATATCCTGTATCCCTGCTTTCTTCTCTCAATCTCCACACAGTCTATATTAAATTAATGTGTTTGAAAGGTAATTCCATCAGCTGGGGCAGCAAGATGGAGTTTTAAATAAGAACAGTAAATGTCGTTCATGAGAAGGAGCCATTGCTAGAATGTTTTCAAACCATAATGGAATCTGAAACATCTAACAACATCACAATAAATGAGGCAAGCGCCCTGGTGAGTACTCTTGAAGATCCTGAATTCAATTTCTGGCTCAGTTTTTTCATTTATTGATGTATGATGCAGATATATTACACAACCAATTACAACCAGTTAGATATTTTTAAGGTTCAAATCTGCATATAAAAAAATAAGTTATGGTTTATTTAACGACACTCGCAACTGCAGGGGTTATATCAGCGTCGCCGGTGTGCCGGAATTTTGTTCCGCAGGATTCTTTTAAATGCCAATAAATCTACTGACATGACCCTGTCTCATTTAAACACATTTAAATGCCATCGACCTGAGCCAGGATCGAACCCGCAACAGACTATGCTACCGAGGCCGACTCTGCATATCAAGCTTTGTTAATGCCATACAGACAATACGGAACAGTGCACAGTTGAGCAGCGAGATCTGTGAAAATGAAAACCCTAAAAAGCGTCGTAAGGTCGAAGGGATTCAGACAAGGGTTGCGGCAGCCAAGGAAGTGTGTGACCTCATTATCACACAAGCTAACACCCGATTCCAGTTCATAGATCATTTGATATTATCTTCTCTTCTGTGTCAAGAAAAATTTGAATGCTACAAAAGCTCATTTCCTGAAAATGACCTAAATGTATGTGTGAAGCCTTTTCCAGTGTTCGATAAAGACAAACTAAAAACGGAACTCACTGTGTTGTATCAGAGACAAGAATTCAGAAATATCAGCGACGCAGTCAAGCTCTTGCAGTTTCGTCTATCTGAGAACTTGCAGGCCTCATTTTCAGAAGTTGTGGAACTACTACGCATAGCTATCACCCTACCAATGACAACTTCCGAAGCAGAACGTTGCTTTTCATGTTTGAAGAGAGTAAAATCCTAACTTAGAAATACGATGAGAGAAGAGAGACTGACCGCATTAGCTATGTTTTCCATTGTAAAGAATATGTTAAACGACATATCGGATTTTAATAAGAAGATGATTCAAAAGTTTGCAACCTACAAGACAAGGCGCATGGAACTAATCTTTAAATAAGATAAGTTGCATGGTTTATTTTTGTATGCAGCCCCCCTGAATTCAATACCCACAAGCCGCCACTGGTCCATCATGAAACACTTTCTACTTCTACGTTTCCCTGAGGCAATACTAGCAACAGTTTATGTCAACGGTCATCACAACACTGCACTCTCGGGCTAGCGTTTCTTGCCCGCGGACAAGACACTGCCCTAGTGTGCATTTGTAGTTGCCGGCGAGTATGCTGTTTCTCTATCCCTTGTGCACGACGGAGGATATTTCCTTACCCTCCATGCACTCTACCCATTTCAGCGAGTGCCGACGACCACTGGTTTAGGTAAAACGACAATGATGATAATAATAATAATAATAATAATAATAATAATAATAATAATAATAATAATAATAATAATAATAATATTATTATTATTACAATTAATTCTAGTAAGTCATTCTTATTTTTAATATTGTTATTTAGCGTAGAAACAGCAGCGATAAGTAGGCCTACATTTATTGTGTATAAGAAATATGTTTCTGTTAATTATGTCAAAATAAACTGTAGAAATTAAAAGAGTCGAGTTATTATTAAATAATCTCGCATAAAAGGTACCCAGATATCTGATTTAACATAAAAATTAATGAAGAAGCAATGTAACACAAATCCAAATTGAGCTTAATACTAGCCTATATATTTTATTTTAAATTATTCATGACTAGAATTCGTGGAATTGCCACGAGAATCGTAAGGTTTACTGCGCACGCAGTATAGACTGTATGAGAAGGGAGCGTGTAAAGAATTGAGTATGCCTCTGATGTAAACACTGAGCAGTATACTGCGATTACAATAAAACCTGTATCCTGCATTGAAGAAATGTAATGAATGATCTTTGAAGTAGGAAATGTCTAAACATGTAAATACACAATTATTTTATAGTGAGATATATTAACTCTTATAATTTAATGTAAGATACTCACATCATTCTTGAATATGTGCATTGCAGTGAAGAGTTACGTACATTTTGAGCGACTGCAAAGTAATCTCCGATGGTCACTCAAACAGTTTTTATATTGGGAAATGTACGTTCAACATCACACGATATAATACGTGCATATTTGAAGAACGGAAAGTTACTACTTTTTAGTACACCAACTTCAGACGTCTTGTCATGACCTGATAGTACATCATTTATAATACGAAGGGTGTGAATAGGCAGGATTTTTAGCAATAATGTTTCTAAACTCACATTTCACTTTTTCTGAAATTAGTGAATTGTTATTTTGGATAACGGTTTGTGATACTTTATCCACTATATTAAGGGCTTCTGAGAGTTGTAGTTTAGACAATTCTGACAGAATTATGCTTCTGGACACGATTTTAAAATTAGAATCAATGAACAGAATATCTTCCAATAGCTGTTCAGAAGGCAATGATTTTATAGCTGCAACAGCGGAACTGTCTGTCCTATCCAATGCATCAATTACCTCCATTATTTTGCCGTAATGTTCTGCATAATAATTAACAGCATCCAACCACCTTCCCAAACGGGTCAAGACTGGCTGCGGGGGTAAGGGTATTCCAGGGGCAATTATTTGGAACAGCAACACTCTCATTGTAGTATGTTTGAGTGAATTCTTGTCTACACTGAACAAATGTTAAGCTTTGACTATTCCAACCACAGTAATGCAAAAATAAGTGCTTAAATAGGTATACATTAGCTGTAGCTGCTCTATCTATTTGGACCGGTCACATCTCTTAACATGAACTGCTTAAACTACGCCACCGGGTGGTCGCTGACCTCCTCTATACTACCGTACATCGGCAACCTGATTGCATGCTGCGTGTGGCAATTCAACGAAGTCTATTCATGACTAATTTCTGACTACATGAGCAAATATATTCTTTTAGTTTTGTACAAAATTAAACAGCTAGGATAACCTCTCAAAAAATATAATAAGTAGGCTCCGTATTCCAGCTACCTATAAACCGGAATGAAGTTGCCTGATTCCAAGTATATGTAACGTCACAGCACAGGTACAGGTACGTTCGTATACAAAATAGTTACGCATCCTGTGCCCTCTTCCTCTAGAAAGTCAAAATCGGTACGCAGTATAATGAGTAGTCTAGTCGTATTATTTAAATAACTGCATCTTTGTGGCTGATTGAAGGTTCATTGCAGAGGTAAAATGCCTTAGGTAAGACGCTCAAGCGTGTAATATTGCACGGCACAATTGAGGATATTTGAACTAATATTTTCAACAATATTAAAATTGTGTAAAATAAACGTAAAAAGTGACAAAAACAATGCAGTGAAAAACACTTCAATACCAAAAGGCACAAAAAGTGTGTTGAACAAAATAAAAAGTACCATCAAAATCTGAAAATTACGAACATAGTTACTCAATGTTTAGCATGGATTTGTGTAGCCTACCATGATGTTCAGTGCCAACATCCCAATTAATAAATTAAGTAATCTACATTTTAAGAAATTTCTAGAAAAGTACATAGGAAATTAGTGGGTTTTCAGTGATGAACGACATGTAATATCCTAATGTAACACGAAAAAATATCAGACAATAGGACTAGGTCTATTTTGTACTACATCATTCACCAGTAACGTCATGTGCTATTGAAAGAATTTCTTGGAATATAAAATCATTGCAAGTGACATCCGCATAAGTTCAAGTTCCGTAACTTACGAATGCACGTTATTATTCACTGCAAAGTCACAACGAAAATTAACATCATGGCTCAAGCATGTGTTTACTAGTATACATAGCTTCAGAATGTCGGGAGTTGACTGTACTCCACGAACACGCAGCGACGACCTGTTTGTTTATATCCTTATTCCTTGAATTATCTGTGTTCGTCGAATTATATACCCTATGTGTCTTTAACTTCAGTCTTTGGGTAGCTGGAATATGGAGTCTTGTACCTAATAAGAAACGAATTATTACGTTACAGTAAACTTACTAGGTTTTCCCAATCATCTACCACACATTCTCTTTTGCTGTGATGTTTTTATAATTACAGTATTATTCGATAAATTAAACAATATGGGACGATTCATTTTTTCACCCATATCGTTGCTGAACTCAGATGCCATTTTTGTAACAATCTCATCGTCAGATGCCGGAACAGTTGCTGACTATTCAAGCGGACCGTGACGCAATCTTGTGCAGACTGAGTGTGCACAGCGGCGTGGCATATTAGAAACCATCATAACGTATTGTCCATAAGAGACGTCTTTCCGTGGAAACGAAATTTCGTCCCCGCATTACCTGGCGGGACATGCAAACCACCGCTTCACATTCATTCATACGCTAGACGTGATAGGGGAGTACAAATTTAATACAGTGCGTCACTCGACCTCATGCTAAAGAGTGCAGAGCATTGAAGTCATAACAATTTCCTCAGTTACTTCATTTTATACTTTTTATTTTAAAAATATCTTTTTCAGATATAATATCAATGTTCGGCAGTGAGTATAGGTGTAGCCTAAACAGTTATTTCTTTCATGAAACTCAACAAATCTTGTCTAAAGAATCGACTGATATGTAATGATTTATGTTCAGTTTTAAAGATTGAAACTGCTAACGTAATATTACATGATATAGAAATTTTATATCTAAAAATAAACGTCGAACATCTGCAGTAGCTCCTCCAAATGAGAAAAATGAACTCTTGCAATGTAAGAAGAGTATTTTAACATTACAGATATTGCTATTGCAATAGAAGAGCAATGAGCTTAAGAAATGATTATTTTTCTGTTTTTCAGTTTGTATACGTATAATTACATTTATGTAGTACCAGTAAGTACTCGTCTCTTTCTTTCAATGCTTCCTGATGCAATATAATTCAAGTACAGTAAATATTGTTTTCCCTTAAAAGAATATGGATACTCTATAATACAAGATGATTCACGAGGATTTACTGTCACTTACGGAGCTTATTTCCGAAGAGATTCTGAGCAAAAAATGTCATTTAAACATGTGTCCTAATCTCAATATTTTCAAAGTTACATTAATTTGAAGTTGTTTGTAAAATACTATTGTTACCGGTATTTAGTTTTAAAGGTAAAAAATATTACAGGAAAAGAATTAACTATTCAGGAGTATCATTTCATTAATTGGCTAGTATTCTAGTTGTGAATTCCATAGTTATTCGTACAGATTTTTTTTTTTTTTTTTTTTTTTTTTTTTGGATTTGTTACTACAAAATTAAATTTTTATAACGCATGTATCACACAATTACAAATGACGCCACTCTTGTAAATTCCTAAAGACTGTACATTAGGATACATAATTAAACTGCAAAGAATCAAGTTCCTAAAGTTGTATGATTTGTAACAATTTTTGTGATAAGTGCGTAAGAATAGAGTAATTTTTAGTAAAAAATTTGAAAACAAAATCTGTACAAAGCAATTAACAACACATTTTTTGCTTCAGAACACTTGCCAATTAAAGAAATGATACTTCTGCATAGCTCATACTCTATTTGTAATATTATTTTACCCTTAAAACTGAAGAAAAAATGTATTTTACAAACAACTTCAAGTTAGTGTAAGTCTGAAAATATTGAGATTAGGACACATGTTCATATGACTATTTTGCTCAGAATATCTTCGGAAATAAGCTCCGTAAGTGATGGTAAATCCTCGTGAATCACCCCGTATAACGTGAAGTACTGTTAATGTACAAGTAAATAGCCATAACATCATAATTATATATCACAATTATTTTAATTTTCAAATGATGCCTATGCCTTAATATTTTGCAGAAGTTGTAATACAAATTGATTACAATTTGTTAATTTCTGATGATTATTATTGTGTATGACATAATTCAGGTACTTATAACCAGGCTTCGGTTTATGGACACAGAGTAACCAGTATGAGGTTTAGAGTACACAGAGTATAAATGACCCATGTGGAAGGGTGACTGCAACAGCACAGGTGGGTCCGTAATGTGCATTACCGTTGTGTGTATTGCTGCTTGGCTGGGGCACGTGTAACAAGCTTCGGCATAGGGACACCTGATTGAAGGTTAGAACTCACGTTTATATCTTAACGGTAGATATTTATTGTCTACACCAGGAATGTACTGTATATACTGCATCTGTACAGGGTGAAATATATTTTGTGCCGTACTGTGACGGACTGTTTACATGTTGACACACGAAGTAACGGCGCGCTCCATCTCCCACTCCACTTGACCAACACAACTATATCGTCCGTGCGTTCTGAACTTCATGCGTTTCTGTGCCCAGGACCGAAGCCTGCTTATAACATAAATTGTCTCATTTGTGTGACAGTGATTTTCCCTACAACTACAATCCCTTCCTTGCTGTAACACACATCCCTGCCTGAACGCTAAGTAGTCATACAGTTATATGCAGTCTTGTACAGAGGAGCACATGGCGAACAATTAAATTCAAAATCATAAGTGTTCGTGTTGATTTCGTGACACGATTGCAGTA
This sequence comes from Periplaneta americana, assembly GCF_040183065.1. Classification (NCBI taxonomy): domain Eukaryota; kingdom Metazoa; phylum Arthropoda; class Insecta; order Blattodea; family Blattidae; genus Periplaneta; species Periplaneta americana. Next base: position 123,595,111 of record NC_091123.1, read on the forward strand.
CATGAACTAAATAAAAACTGTATCCTTCTCTTTTTTTTATAGGAAGGCGTTTCGCAATGCTGCAGAACAAAGCATGCGTCGCCAATATTATAGCAAACTACGAGATACAGAAATCTGAACAAACGCCAAAGAAGTTGACCGCAGTGCCAACAGCTTTCATATATGCACCACAGGAGGATATATGGGTGAAATTCGTCAGGAGAACAGACAAGTGAAGAAAAATATTGGAGAAGCAAAGGACTGTTGATTAATATTTCTGGGTGTCCCGCTCAAACAAATGGGGCAGGAAATGTAAAAATATACATCGTGTATTTCTTAGGTTCAACCAGTGAAATGAGACTAAATGTGTCAATTTTTGTGTTTACAATAATAAGCCTATGCCCAGTCAACACTATTTTAACACATCTTAAAAAACACTGTATGCAAACTTATGTGCAGGAATGGGTCATTTGTTTACACCCGACTAACCTTCCACACAACACACAGAATATAGACAACCTATTTTCATACCCTATAATTTAAGTGGAAATGGCAAAGGTTCCAAATGCCATTGTTTGGCATTTTCCTTTTTCTGAAACTGTAGAAATTCCATGAACCTAAGGCCTTTACAAGTAGTTCGAACATTCAACCCGAAATGTCGTATGTTCTAACTCCGGATGCCTTTGCAGTGTTCCATATACCACGCTAGGTTTTACTGGTTACAAACCTTACTCACAGCAACATGTTCTATAATAGACACTGAATTGTTACACTTTAGCCATACATGATGCAGATTCGGACGATGGTATTATGCGTATGTAGGATTACAGCATTGCCCTAATGTTGCAAACGGAATTACGTTATGCATATTGAAGTTGATAAATGAAGGAAGGGTACCTGAAAAAAAAAAAGAAACTAGTCATTTTCTCCGATAATTGCGCAGGCCAAATCGTGTAACGATTTTCCTTATTATGTTTTTGATACATCACGGCCATTTTGATCAGGTGACACAGAAGTCTCTTGTGAGCAGCCACAAGTTTTTGAGTTATGGCCTGATTTTGGCATAATTGAGAATAAAAAGAGAATTTGCAAGTCATACATTCTCAGAAATTTAAATAACATTGCGAAAACTACTCGAAATTTAAAACCTTTCAAGGTTGTGGAGAGGGCAAAATTTCTTGCACCTGAAATATGCCAGAGACTGCGATCACTACCACAAATTTAAGATTTCGAAACTGAGCATGATTTGTGTATCTAAGTATTCCCCGTAAAAAGTCGTACCAAGAAAACGTTTAGTAATCTAGAGCGATGGAAAGTGATGAACATTATGAAAAAAGAAAAAATCCATCTAATGCAGAGATGTCAAAGCGCCTGTATTACGTGCTCCTATTAGAAGCAATGCAATTCCAATAAGGTTTACTTTTCCGCAAGATAAAGTACAATCATCCCTCTTAAGGAAATGTTGTGCGGGTTCTTGAGAGCACGCAGTGCAGGTGCTTTAACATCCCTGGCCTAATATATGAGACACTCCACATTCTCTCACAACTAATGCTGCCTAGTTAAATAAAAAACAGACCTCTTTAACCTGATACCGCTTCTATCGGACTATGCAAAGTTTTTTTATGATGAACTTTACAGACACTGAGAATCTCGGCGTAATTATGAGCTACATTATATTTTAATGTCTTTTAGTGTACATAACCATGTATTACGACCCCTTTCTGTTTGAATTTTATATTGCCCCTTTTAAGTGCAGTACTAGAAACACTATAAGTAAAAGGCATAATGGATTTGAAACTGTCTATAATATTTGCTATGTAATATGTTAGTATGAATAGGAATTATGCATGCAGTACGTTTACGTCCAGGATTGATATGAATTCTTCATAAATATGTTAGTAGTTTGCAAAATAAACATCAACAACAGGATTGGAAAAGTTTTTACTGTCTCCTGTAAAATTTTCTGGATGTAACTTAGAACCTTTGTCATTTCCACTCTTCAATTGTTTAACTATTACTGAGAATCGAGTTTACGGTTTGTAATTCCTTGTAGCATTTCTTATATTGTATTGTATACAATTATACAAATAAATTATATCCTTATGTTGGTCCATTTAGATTTTAAAATATTATGAAACAATTAAACGAGTGAGATACTGCTGTACCTAGCACTGTTTCATAATACAAACATATCTATTTTATGAATGCCGGTATTTGTTATAGCTGTGGTTTTAAATATGTGTCATATTATCTGCAAAATACATAACTCCTAAGTTTTTTATTTGGTTATTTAACGAAGCAATACCAGCTACTGTGTTACTTAGCGTCGATGGAATTGGTGAGAGCGAGATGGGATTTTGGGAGATGAGATCGAGGGTTCGCCATAGATTACCTGACATTCGCCTTATGGTTGGGAAAAAAGGACGCAAGACCGAATCCTCCCGCGGTCATAAAAACAGCCTTGAATCCTCCCGAGAGAACTCTACCCGGTAGTCGATCATCCCCAATAGAAGTAGAGTGTGGGTGACGTCATATTTCCCTTACGTATGAGTTTTGCAGGCCTGGTGTAGAGGATTTCTTTCGTCTTCCAGGGCTACAGATTCCAGTCACGGACAGCATGTTACCGGCGTAGTCAAGGTCGGCAGCCTTTATCCACAAAGGAAAACTCATTTCTATTAGAGGCTGAGTAAAGCCCAAGGTAATAGTGCTGCTGCAAGGATTAGATCAATGGAGAAAATCTATGGCCACATTGGGAATCTAACCCGCGACCTTCCAGCTTGCAGAGTCATGGCTTAACCGCGACGGTGCAGCGCTGCCTAAATCTGTTATTTCAAAGCTTATTTCAAATCTATCAAGGAAATGAAATCAAGGTGAAATTCAGTAACAAAATATTTGAGGAATGCATATTTGGGAAATACGGCAGGATTCCCTTTCGTCACCCTCGTCGTTCAATATTAACATAAACGAATTAGCTAAAAACTAGACTAAAATTTATAAAACATCGTCGTTGTTCCTGCAATAACTCCTATGTGCAAAGTATAAAAATTTTCAGTAGGAAGAAAAAACACATTTTATTCATTCTATGGCAGTGGTATATAGGATATTGTGAATTCTTACATTTTCGAAAGAAAGAATTAATATAATTACATACAGAAGATTTTATTATTTGCTGTATCACTATTTAAGTTATTTAATAGAGCAAATAAATAAATATGTCACATAGGAGTTATTGCAGGAACAGAGACAACATACACTTATAAATTAAGTCCCTTATCATTTTTTCCTTTTGCATAAGTTAATCCAATATCTGATGTGTGCAATCCTAGCAACAGTTGTTTATCTTCTTATTTGGGTCTTACTATGATTATACGAGTAAAAAAGCATGAGCAACTTCGAAATGTGCTTAGCAGAGAACGGCGATTCACTTCAGTACCTGATGCAATGTATATCCTTTGACAGGGAAAATGGTCGCTCTCCTGTATCGTGAATTTGTTAAGTGTCGCTCGAGTTATCGCGAGATTTGCACGGAGAAATATTAAGCATATATTTGACATAAACAATAGTAGCACTCCTGCTAATATTACTATTTTTACTTCATTTAATTGTGACTTATATGCAAGACATCTGGTTCGGTTCTATAAGAATCACTCTCCATAAACTTAAAAATGTTTTAATGTTTCTTGCACCGAGTATTTTATTTCCTAAGACGCCACGTGAGACTAACATGTACAGGGTTATTCAAACAGAACTTCCTAGTTTCGTGATTTTATTGTGAGGAATGTATCGAATATACCATCATTATTTGTGTGTAAATCTGTGCTATATGTCGACAGGTTTTTAATATATTAGTTCACACACTGCTAGTTTGCCACTTCCCTGTTAGGAGCGCGCAAATCAACGTGGCTGCATATGGAGAGAAAAAGACATTGTGCATCCTGAAATTCTGGTCTGTTAGGACCTATGACGACAGTGGAGGATGAAATTTCACCAACAGGGAAAAGCATTCGTAATGATAGAATCAGTTTGCGGCTACAGGTTGTTTGTGCAAAGGGAAATCCAGTGGCCGATCAACAGTGCCGGACGAGATTGTGGACAGACTCCGCAAAGCTTTCCAAAGACGCTCACAGAAATCAACTAATCGGGCAAGTTAAGTGCTTCAACTCCCGCAGCAACTGCCTTGGGATTCTCTGGAAGCGTCTGCAATTCAATTTCAGGACACAGAATGGCTTCTTCTCTCCAGATGCCGTCATGTTGATTTACAGATTCCTAACGGCGAAGTGTGAAACTAGCGATGTGCGAACTATTCCAATAAAAACCAGTAGACATATAGCACAGATTTGCACACGAATAATGATAATATATTTCACACATTCGCCACAATAAAATCACGAAACCAGGGAATTCAGTTTGAATAACCCTGTATATTTACAAATCTCGTTAGAGACAGGAATGCTAGAATGAAAATATGAGACAATACCTAAATCAAAGAAGCGACACTTACTATAAAGTTCATAATATGCACTACAGTGTAATGTACAAAAAGTACAGAGAATTGTACCGAAATGAGGCTAAATTCCATGTGGCACATAATACTATTCTCATGTAGAAGATTAAACATATCTAGATACTAATTTCTCTTTGATAACACTAATGCGTGCCTTAAGTGATGACGTAAATGATAAAAAGCTGTGTATAGCTGCGAATTAATCTGAAAAAAGAGAGATTCCTCATACTAAAATAGTCATATAGGCTACTGTAGTAATATAACAGGGCGTTGATTACACTGTGGAACAAAAGTTTTGGTTCCTGAAAAACTATGACTATACTTGTTTTTTGAAAGATGGGACACGACAGTTAAGCGGCCGAGCTTGGAACTACAGTGCCATGTTGCCAATATGTATTACCACACTGCCAGGCGATGGAAGCTAGCAATTGTCGTTAAGATGGCTGACGTTGAAACATTCATTGACAATTGACGCGAAGGTAAGAAAACAATACAAAAATCGACAGAAAATCGAAGACGAAACGTACCAATGCTTTAACATTGTGTGCACAATAAATGTCGCCAAGAGAGCTATTAAGCACTCGCCACATGGGACCTGTACGTTTGGCAACTCAACTGTTGTTACCATAGCAACAGGCCTACCACGCTATGTGACATTCAGTTGTTTTTCCGATCGCAACGCACCTGTCATGTCCCATCTTTAAAAAAAATAAGTATAGAAGTCGTAACATATACCAATTGAACACTAAATAAGCCCGTTACTTACTTCCATCCGCCACAGTTTTTCATGAATATTGTGTTTTGTAAAAAATCAATGTTTTAAAGATAGTCTTATGATTTACCCACAACACGTAGCTACCGTACGTGAGAAATTTTAACTACTTTGATCTGTTTGTATCGAATTATTTCTTTAGTTTTTGGTGTTGCTGATTTACACTTAGCTCAAAAGAGAAATTGGATTTTATTTTGTTGGTCTATTTTACAATAAAAAATTGAAGCCATCGGTGTGGCTCAGTCGGTTAAGGGGCTTGCCGGCCGGTCTGAAGTTGCGCTCGGGCGCGGGTTCGATCCCCGCTTAGGCTGATTACCTGGTTGGGCCTTTTCCGAGGTTTTCCTCTAATCTATGCCGAATCCTCGGCCTCATCTCGCCAAATACCAACTCACTATCACCAATCTCATCGACACTAAATAACCTAGTAGTTGATACAGCGTCGTTAAATAACCAACTCATACATACATGTATGTATGTATGTATATATGTATGTATGTATGTATTTTGTATATATTTCACTGTCGTCTCGTTTAGTAAATTAATGAAGGGTAACTGCACCAGTGAATGAATGGTGCCAGTAAATGACCTTTTGCTTTACGAATAAGCGCCAGAGGGAGAAGAATCAATAAGAAATTGTGGATTTGCAAAGATGAGCCCTTGGATACCTTGCAGCATCAGGATTTATGTCATTTACACAATTTTTTTCTAAATAATTTTGTTAAAAGCACATATCATGGCGCTTAATTGGTCATTAATTGGTGCAGCTTCCCGAGAACTAAGTTCAAATACACATAAATTAAATTAATAAAGTAATGTCACGGCATATCTAGTAATGCAAATATATTAAAGCTAACAAAAATATAACGTTTCTGTATCTCAAATTCTTTAATTTACGTGATATGACATTTCTGGGGTCAGATTTGAATATAATTTAGGGGATCAAAATTAATGAGAGAGACCCAGTTTCATGCAAGACTACAAAAAAAATGTGAATTTGTTCCACAGTGTTATTTCAGATTATATTATTCGAGGATTGAATTTATTACAAGTTTTTTACAATTTTACAATTATTACACGAAAAATCATAGAAAGTACGCTTGAATAACGGTAATAAATTTAATACCTGCTGGCTTTCGTAAAATAAATTTTTCAAGTCATTATATTTCGTAAACGAGGAAAAAGCGAAACGAACGACTATCACCAGGTTTCTTAACAAACGAAAATTAGCTTAAATATGCATTTTCATTAAATTAAAGCTACACGACCTTTGACGGTTCCCTTGTTGGCATATTGGGAATTCAATCAATGGCTTTCCTAAAACAGCTATGATATGTTTCATATAAAACAATTTTTATTTCGAAAAAGAAGCAAAAACGAGCAAAATTGCATTAAACTTTATGTTTGAAATTTCTCAAAGAATAACAACCTGAAATTAATCGCATTACTTACAGTTCACTCTGTATAACCTTACTTAACATTAAAGTCAATTTGCAATGATGAACTGTTGGTCTACACAAAGGCTTCATATGGGTGAATGACGAACAGTCACGTGCGAGCCATTATTAAAAAGAAAAGAATGATGACCTTCAGCATTATTCAAGCGATAAGTTCTTCAATACAAAGAAAAATAAAACTTAGTGAACATATTATTTTCTGCTAACTCACGTGGCAATCACAAACCAAGGACATGTTTCATGAAAGAGTCTTTGACCAAGGCCGCTCCACAGAGAAACATCGCATATGGAGAATTACGGTTCCTGAGGACGGACGAGTTAACGTAAGTACAGACCGCAACAGTATCAAGTGAACTCATAGACGCTCAAAATGACATTTTTTGAAGTGAAACTTCTTTAGGCAGAGTACGAGTTGAACCCTGTGAAACATTATTCTGTGACGGACGTTTTAACATGGCTTTGAGTGTTGTTACCACGGATTGTGTACATTATCATTTTAACGTGTAAATAAAGGTGTTTATGTTTGCGGTTTTCCACCAATGAATGCATGAATTAGTCCGAGTGGAGTTGATTCCTGGCACTGCATTTTCTGTAGTGTTGAGACGTTACACAGTCGAAGTTAGTGAATGACATTACGGTGTTGAGACGCTAGAGAATATGCCAAAATCAAAGGATTAATGAGCGAGCGTTTTTGGCGAGAAAGAAAGCGTGTAAATGAATCGTTGAAAATTCAGAAAAATAACTAAAGACGAGTAGACTGGAACGAGTGCGACAAGGAAGAACGCGTTTTCTGCAGTTGTTACAAAATATCAAATATTTAGTGTATGTTCCTACACCGCTGACGAACGAGTGAAATGTCTGATCAAGATGGTGTCAGCGACTGATAATCAAATCGTATTTAACTAATAAAAGCTTTAAGGGAGAGGACGTTATAATTTCAGTTTCTTTAATTGATTCACAGATTTCATTTTTATGTAGAAATATTATTACTGCAATAATTTTATTTCGAGATTAGATTTGGAAAAACAATTTTGGAGTCAAAATTTTGAAAAAAAAAAAAAAGTACCAGGGTATACAGTAATTCACAAAAATGGATATATTCTAGTAATTTTTTAGGATAAATTCAAACATTCTTTGACATTTTACTCCCAAAGCACATTCTTCAAAATGTCTGGAGTATAATTCTGATAGGTAATGGTTTTGAAAATTTTAAGATAAACTATTATCACATTTTAAGAATGTATTTGAGCAGTAGTTTCATATAAATATGAAGGGAAATTGATCAAATTCAACGATATAGCAAATTTTTATTCCAGAGAAAGTTTCCTAATAGCATAAAGACTATGTGTTCCAAATATTATCATGCATATAAGGTTAACAGTTATGAAGATAGATTATTATTATTTTTTTTAAATAAAAAAAAGCAAAATTTGAAGTTACCCGATATTGCGCACAGAGTTTAGTGCACCAAAGTTTTATAAATGGCGTCGCAGTAGTTAATAAGCAAAAAATTCCCACTAAATCTTCTTCTTTTCCGTTAACTCTATAGCACATGTTTAGTTGTAAATCGATAGTTGGAATAACATAATGAACGGCAGTGATTTAATGTATGTCATTAAGATACAGTTACGTCACGTGTAATTAGCTATTAAGCTATAGTATGGTCGAATAAAAACTTTTTTTTTCAATTGAGAGCTTTAGGATGCTAACATTTTCTTATTTATTTTTCGTAGTCTGTTATTTAATGACGGCGTATTAACTAGGATGTTATTTAGCATCAATAAAATTAGTAATCACGATATAAGCCTAATATTTGGCAAGGTGAGTCTTAAGATTCGTCATATGGTTACTTAATATTCGTCTCACAGATGAAAATATCTGAGAACCAATTACATAACCCAAGCTAGATTCGAACCGATGCCTAACCGCAGTCTTTGATCAACAAGCAAACACGCTACCGCATAAGCCGGTCGCCCTTCATACAGACTGCTTCACGATTAGTTGTCACTTAAGGTGTATATTTCCGAAGACATTCTGAGCAAAAACTGTCATATAAACATGACTCCTATTCTCAAAATTTTCAGAGTTACACTAATATGAATTTGTTTAAAAAATACCTTTCTTCTTCAGTTTTATGAGTAAAAGAATATTACATATTGAGAATTAACTGTTCAGAAGTATACTTTCCTTAATTAGCTAGTATTCTGAAGCTAAAAATGTGTTGTTTTGTACATTTTTTAAACTAAAAATTACATTATTCTTACACACTAACCACGACAATTGTTACAGATCACACGACTTCTAGCAACCTGATTCTTTACAATTCAATTTTTCATCCTAATGTACATGAAGTTCGCAAGAATGACATGATTTGTAACAATTCTTGTGATAAGTACGTAAGGAAAATGTAATTTTGTGGTTAAAAACTGAAACAAATTTCTGTACGAAGCAACTATGGAATTAAGAAAACATGTTTAGCTTCAAACTACTAGCCGATTAAATACATGATACTTCTGAATAGTTCATTCTCAAATTGTAATATTCTTTTACTCTTAAAACTAAAGAAAAAAGATATTTTTTAACAAATTGAAATTAGCGTAAATGAAAATATTGAGAATAGAACAAATGTTTATATGACTTTTTTGTTCAAAATGTCTTCGGGAAGATGGTCCGTAAGTGGCGGTAACTCCTCGTCAATCACACTGTATATTTTGTTCTTTGAATTTTTATCTTTGTATCATCATGACATACACCTAATTCAAATTTTTTACAGTAAACACATCTATCTTCACAGTAGCATCTATGTTCTTCTACATTTCTCAATATTTGCTTCTGTGCGTTATCTTATTCAAAAAACTATGCAACAAAATTAATTTACAAATTTATTTGTATATCAGGTAATGAGATATATTATACATTTCTTATCCACTTTGATTATGTAATGTGGACTTTACATAACTAATAAAAATGTTGTAAACATATTCATTGCGCAACTAGTTAGGTAATGATATTGCTATTAGCCTATCTAGCTGGTTGCATAATGTGAACCACACATTAAATTAAATAAAATGGTATTGGTTTTATTTAGTATAAACATTAATAACAATATTTTCCAAATTTGTTATAAACATTCATTTGCAGCATTTGCAATATCTGAATCCTCGTTTGAACTCATTTTAACAGTGTTTATTTCTCCCAGTACTGCTGTTCTTCCATTATAAACAAAACCTATCTTGTTCAAAACTAATAAAGCAAACATAAACGAATCGCCTTTCTCAGAAAGAAACTAGCTAATAATAATACAATCGCCTCTCCACAAATGACATGTGCAAAATTAATGATAATAATACAATTACTTTTATTAAAAATTAAATTTTTATCAAAGTGGATAAAACGTCATACGACAAACTTATCGTAACTTCATACTGCAATATACTCAATTGGTTATCAAACTCGTATTATATGAAACGTTACGATACTCACATCGTAAGTAACTGTTATTAAATATTCAATATCGACAATAGATTAATTAGTTAATGGAACCGAGAAGGACTGTGGAAAACATCAATCAATCAATCAATCAATCAATCAATCAATCAAATAGAGGTATTGCCATAATGAGTGCATTTAATATCACCTGAATACTAATGACAACATGCCTCCATGTTAAATTAAATTTAAACTCGTACACTCATTTACTCAGATACCCAGATGTGATGTCGTTAGTCCTGTACTTTCAGTTTAATTAGTTTCCTTGTGTTGTAATTAAACTTTTGATACTATAGACATTTTATAATTTTGTTATCTCTAAAATTAAAAGAAAGCATGTGCATAGCCTTTAGATAAAATACAGTTATTAAAGAATATACTGCATTGTTTATAATATTCAACACAATTTATGTTCCTACTGTAAACAAATTCAAGTAGCTAGAGATGGTTGACTGCTTCGCAGACAACGAGCTTGAGTCTAGGGAAGGCATGCCAAAGTCAGTTGAAGGGGAAAGTATGTCAACCTCACTCCAAAACTTTTAGACACGATTGACGTTCATGCATCGCTCTCAATCAAAAATTTTCCTCAGCGGCGGGTAGTACATGAACACTTGTAAAAACAATCACCACTGTAAACGTAAATTAGGATAAGATTGTTAAGTCCACACACAAACTTTCGAACATTCATCTACTGTATTTAGTGATTAACTGATCATAGACACCTCTTGTTTTGCACTAATGTATCAATATTCGGCTGGATTGTGTTAGTACATAGACGCTGAGCAAAGACAAAATGATAATCATTTAACCTCGAGCCTGAGGCTGATTTAGGCTACACTGATTCATTAAAAAAAAATTGTTCACAACATTATGTCGACACAAACATAGCAAATATACGAACTCCAATATTTTTCATATTAAGATACATTTATATTGCCAATAAGAAGCGTATAAATCTCGATCATTTTTTCCGAATGTGTTTATGAAGCTGTTGGCAACAAATTGTATAACCATTTTGTAATTTATGTAATTAAAGAAAATCCATAATAAAAACAAAATGCCATCAAATAAGCAACATAACAACGATTTTACATAACTACGTAGACTATCTGTAACTTTGTTTTTCCCATAATCTTTACCACGGACAGCATTGAAATGACGTGTTATATTATAATGCCGCATATAACGAAATTTAACGGAACATAATATTATCTCCTTCAACAACAAAATAACAATATTCAATTCCTCACTGAAGCAGTATCTTGGTACTTCAGACAGTGCTATTTTAAAATATTCTATAAACTGCTCGCCACAGAATATTTACGTTGTGTTACGGACTAAACAGAATGAAATCGGGAACAGGAGGTGGAGGAAGCAGGGATGGTAATGAATTCAAGTCTGCTTCACAGGGAGCTTCACTTGAAAAACTAGACTTGTATAATATATACATTATTGTAGGTACGTTAACAGAAAAGCACAATTACAAGTCACACAGAGTTTGTGTGCACTCGATGTGGGTCTCTGGCGTCTTGTCAACTCATTCGAGTTGTGTGGGTGTAAAGGTAAAAATTGAGACGGTGTCGGGTGGAGTTCCCGGGTAGCTCAGTTGGTAGAGCTCTGGTACATTCAACCAGAGGTCCCGGGATCGATACCCGGCCCCGGAACAATTTTTTCCTTGAAATTATTCACAGGGAGCTTTATCTGAAAAACTAATGGTAATGGTAATGTTTGTGCTCTAGGAGCGCGTGTTTGGCATTCCTGGACCTAGGCTCATGACGGCTAAACCGATGCCCAAAAAACAGCCCCTCGAAGGTTATGAACGATAATAAATTAGGAAAATTGTTAGGAAATGTGAAATAAATAATATTCGAATGAAGGGATTTGATCCGTGGCTTTCTTTTATATCTCATCCTGACAATGTCTTTGCACCGGAAGGAAGTGACGGACAACCAAGGACAGGCAGAGTAGTATTATTGACTACTAAGACTAATAAAAATCAATCGAAAGTTAGAAAAATGGGAGTAGAAACATTTTTTTTTTAAACGTAGGTACGCGAAAACGCGTCCTGCCAGAGAAATTGAGGGCTAAGGAGTGGCTTTCTTTTATATCTCATCCTGACAGTGTCTTTGCACCGGAAGGAAGTGACGGACAACCAAGGACAGGGAGAGTAGTATTATTGACTACTAAGACTAATGAAAACCAATCGAAAGTTAGAAAAATGGGAGTAGAAACATTTTTTTTTAAACGTAGGTACGCGAAAACGCGTCCTGCCAGAGAAATTGAGGGCTAAGGAGGGGCTTTCTTTTATATCTCATCCTGACAGTGTCTTTGCACCGGAAGGAAGTGTCGGACAACCAAGGACAGGGAGAGTAGTATTATTTACTACTAAGACTAATGAAAACCAATCGAAAGTTAGAAAAATGGGAGTAGAAACATTTTTTTTTAAACGTAGGTACGCGAAAACGCGTCCTGCCAGAGAAATTGAGGGCTAAGGAGTGTATATGTAAGCTCCGAACCGGTTGGTCACTTGTCTCACATCAGATTTTCGTAATTCCATTGAAGATACATTAGAGAATTTCTAACGGAAAAGCCTAAAGTTGATGTAACGTAATAGCTACAATATAAGGGAGGAAAGCACGAGTGAACAGCAAGAAGTCAGGATTGCCAAGAAGATTTTAAAAGTCTGCACGAGTGGGACGCCGAAGTCCTCGCGAGAGAAGGGGTCCGGTCCCTTGTACTGCATGATTAGCGCTCGAGTAAACTCGCCCTAAAACACTGAAGGTAATATGCGGAAGACAAGGTTCCGAATTCAGAAGGCTTCAATTGTCTCAGAGCCCTAGGAAAACCAGAATAACCCACAAGCAGGATGAATGATTTGCCTCAAGAGACTGAAATATGGCCCGATCGACTCTGAGGACATGATGTTCCAAAGGAATCATAGTAAAATAGTAATTTCAAAGGCCATGTGCCTTGTTAAGTTAGGCGCTCACTTATTGAAAAAAATCGTTAGTTTGCGTTCGGATTTTTATTATAGTAACGCTCACTTGTTCGCATTTCCGAATTGAAAATCAAATAATGTTGTTATTTACCGCTAGAGCGCATTATTTTTTGATTGCAGTGTTCTGAGTCTGGAAATAAAATGAATATCTCTGTAACTTAAACAAATTAAGAAAAACATTCCCTTGTTGATTCACTGTATTCCTTGAAAGATGAAATACAGGAACATCATTTTATTTTTACTAACATTTCTACTATTAACCTGGCTATACCTTTGGATTAACGATTGAGAACCCGGAAACACCGTTTGCTACCCCCTTCCACACTGGAGTTCGATGATACTGGCGTAATATACAAACAAACCACTTTCCTAGGTATAGGAGGGAAGAAAAGCAGTTCATCCATTTACGTAAACTAGGAAATATCGCGATTTTGAGTTTGATCATTTTCATTAGGTTTCTGTTTAATCAAAATACAGTACTGTATTAAAAATAAGTGTTTTTAGTCACTAGCTGAGCTATCCATTCAGACGTATTCATTATGCAGTGTATATTATACTATGTGGAGCACATTAGCGTATAATATAGAGAATGAAGTTAAATTAAAAAATAGTCATAATAAGGATATTTAAACATTTTTGAAAATGTGGCCGTTCATTTCGATACAGGCTTCAGTTCTTTTATGCATATTATCGCGCTGTAGCCTATTGTATCTAATTCCAATTACCAGTTTCGTCCTTCGTACGAGTAACTCATGTTGAAATAATTTCGTACCTACTCTATAACAGAATATCTTAAGTACTGCAAATTCAATTTCCACTTCTGACCGATCCGAAAAGATAAAATTATTCAGACATGCTATCTACTGCCCGTCCAAGTGGTTATGTGGCAGGATCGAAGAAAGGGGGGGAAACACGTGACAGTGAATTACTTAACGAGACCCTTTTATTTAAGTTATTTTAAATAGTTGTACAATAGGCTATTACATAGACGTCCAATTCCAAACAGCAAATGTTTTCAGAAGAGAGCTAAGACAGTCTACCTACTAGCGAACAAAAGCAGGTGGGGGAAACCGGGATGCGACGTAAGCAAACGGTCGCACAGTATCTGTGCGAAAATATGATTCAATATTGGAAGCTCTTTCTTCACTGGAAAACGCGACCATATTTCTGGAACGTACTATACTCACTAACTCAGTACTGTTTATTATGACCGTAAAGCGACTTTGACTGCATACGCGGTCTTGGTTCTGTGTGGAGGACGGTAGTAGAGAGGGCGAGAGTGGAGTACATTAAAAACCTCAGGTAAAATAAAAATTGAAGCAAAAATAAAATTATGTCCCTATATAATATTTATATTGTAATAGACCTATAGTTATCTTTAGAACATTAAAATCCTAACGTACTTATATCTCGTAACAAGCCTGACAACATTAAGCCAAGTTATCTTATCAGTATCACATACGTGAATAAAGTAACAAACCAAATCCGAGATATGACTTCATCTGAAGTGTGTTTTCAACTCCAGCCAAGGATTGAACACCAGGTGAGTTGCGTGCTTCTTTTGTGATGGAACATAGGCCAGCTAGCAATAAGTGCTAATTGTTGCTATTCAATCATTATCTACTAAATTAACAATTAATAAATAATAAAATAATATGTAAGTAAGAAATTAATGGGTTTAAACATGCATGAAGGATGTATTTTTCATTTAATGGCGCTTTCATGTGCAAAATTTATGTAGAGTAAAAATTCTACTTAGTCAGAAATGAGAGGTCAAATTTGTCTATTGACCAGGAGGGCTAGGTTCTTTTACATGTCGGCAATCTAAGAATGGGAACCACAACACTTCTTCAGTCTTCACGTTAAGGATTTCATCATCCTTTAAAATCTATCATCGGATCTAAAGGCTCGTATGATATTCGCAAGATCACGGAGGAGAACGGTGGTAGTAGTAGTAGTAGTAGTAGTAGTAGTAGTAGTAGTAGTAGTAGTAGTAGTAGTAGTAGCAGCAGCAGCAGCAGCAGTAGTAGTAGTAGTAGTAGTAGTAGTAGTAGAAGTAGTAGCAGCAGTAGCAGCAGTAGTAGTAGCAGTAGCAGTAGTAGTAGTAGTAGTAGAAGTAGTAGCAGTAGTAGTAGTAGAAGTAGTAGCAGCAGTAGTAGTAGCAGTAGCAGTAGTAGTAGTAGCAGCAATAGTAGTAGTAGTAGTAGTAGCAGTAGTAGAAGTAGTAGCAGCAGTAGTAGTAGCAGTAGCAGTAGTAGTAGTAGCAGCAGTAGTAGTAGTAGTAGTAGTAGTAGAAGTAGTAGCAGCAGTAGTAGTAGCAGTAGTAGCAGTAGCAGTAGTAGTAGCAGCAGCAGTAGTAGCAGTAATTTAGTAGTAGCAGCAGTAGTAGTAGTAGTAGTAGTAGTAGTAGAAGTAGTAGTAGCAGTAGTAGTAGTAGTAGTAGCAGCAGCAGTAGTAGTAGTAGCAGCAGTAGCAGCAGTAGTGGTAGTAGTAGTAGAAGTAGTAGCAGCAGTAGTAGTAGCAGTAGCAGTAGTAGTAGTAGTAGTAGCAGCAGCAGTAGTAGTAGCAGTAGTAGTAGTAGTAGTAGTAGCAGTAGTAGTAGTAGCAGTAGTAGTAGTAGCAGTAGTAGCAGCAGTAGTAGTAATAGTAGCAGTAGCAGTAGTAGCAGTAGCAGTAGCAGTAGTAGTAGCAGTAGTAGCAGTAGCAGTAGTAGCAGTAGCAGTAGCAGTAGTAGTAGTAGCAGCAGTAGCAGTAGTAGTAGTGGTAGCAGTAGCAGTAGTAGCAGTAGCAGTAGTAGCAGTAGCAGTAGCAGTAGTAGTAGCAGTAGTAGTAGTAGTAGCAGTAGCAGTAGCAGTAGTAGTAGCAGTAGTAGTAGCAGTAGTAGTAGTAATAGTAGTAGCAGTAGTAGTAGTAGTAGTAGTAGTAGTAGTAGTAGTAGTAGTAGCAGGGCCGGATTTAGGTGTAGTGCCGCCCCTTGGCAGTGCTATAATTTTCCGCCCCTCAACTCCCACAAGCAATTTATAAGCTGTTATTATACAGGTCGTGTTTAGTTTAAATTAATTTCAAATAAAATCTTACAATTCAGAAAACAAATTACTGGGATCAAAATATATGCATTTTGCTTGGGAATTATAAAGATTTCCTTCGCACTTTCTTCACAAAAAAAGCATTGATGATGTCATCAAAGTCGATCTGAAGAAGCACATCAGATTCGATGCAAAGAAACATAATATTGAAACTTTTTCATTGTTGAAACAAAATTGATTTGTGAAAGGCAGGCTGTGGTTATTTTTAAGCATTGGTTTTCTTGGTGATATAATTATTACGAGTATTTTTTACATCGATAGGAGATATAAAATAAATTAAAAAATATACTGCATGTCTTTGCGGAACAAACCTTTCGTATTGAATTATAATGTACGCATGTTGGAAAGTGATTAAATAGTGTTATTGACGATATATACGTGAAATGTAACTGAAAATTGTGATTAAAATTCATAGCGATAAATAATAAACACACATCCAATTTGATTTTCAATAATGCATTATTTTTTATACAAACAATTAAATTTAAGCAGTTTCATAGTAGGCTATAATAACGTGATACCTGTATTACAATATAATTAGACATCTGCACACTTTCCTTTCACTCTCGCCGCGACCGCGACAATGCGATAACAAAACAATGGGCCTATCCAACTCCCATAAGGTGTTCAAGAACAAATTTCAGAAAAGATTTACCAACAATTGTTTTAAAAATAAATTTCACTGTAGAATGAAAATGAAAAAAAAAAGAAAGGAAGAGAGAGAGAGAGAGAGAGAGAGAGAGAGAGAGAGAGATAGAAAATTCCGTCCCTTGGAAATTGTCGCCTTAGGCAACTGCTTAGGTTGCCTAGGTCTTAATCTGGCACTAATTATTATTATTATTATTATTATTATTATTATTATTAGTAGTAGTAGTAGTAGTAGTAGTAGTAGTACAGTATAATTACTAGTGGTCACGGTTGTAGTTGTGGTAGTAGTCATGGTTGTATAATGTTCACTTAGGGTCTGAGCGGGACGAATCGCAGTTTACTTCAGTAATTGCATCGTGTAGTGTGGAAAGCCTATTAAATATCTAGACGTATCGTGCTGTGTGAAATGCGACATATCTCTTAAAGATAAGACGTACTGTGCAGTCTGCTAACAAGTGAACCGTCCCAGGTCGTGTAGCTTGAATTTAATGAAAAAGCATATTCAAGTTAATTTTAGTTCGTTAAGAAACGTGGTGATAGCAGTTCGTTTCGCTTTTTCCTCGATTTAGACTAAAGTTTAGACAATTATAAGCCATTTAAAGTCATAGTCGATGCAAGTAGCTCCAGTAAACCAACAAAAAATCTCGTAACAAGATGGATAAGAGATGTATTTCTCCGGATGTTAAGAAACACACACTACTACTTTTGGATTCCTGGAGTGGACAGATAGATGACATATTATTTACTTTTTAAGGAGTAAACAATACTTTAGATAGTAAGTCAATTAAAACACTACTTAACCCTAAAAATACAAGATTCTTGCAGCCCTTGGATGAGTATTTTTAGGCAATATAAAATTGTATTTCGAAGGCTGGAAGAGTATTTGATACATAAAATTATCTGTGAAAATATTCCAGACACATTGCACAACATTCATAATGACATTGCATTTTGTTGCGTATCAACAATTTCATTCAGCTGTCGTCAAAGACATGCTAATAATACACGTGACATAGGTGTTGATGTGACGGAGAAACATGTGAGAAAGTTTGATAATGTTCTAGCAACAATGTTGCAAGTTGGAAACAGTGCATTTGTTACAGAAGAATGTGAAAAACCAGCCTATATAAAATGTTTGTACTGTTCAATGGCTCTTCATTTCAAATCCCACTGAGTCTCAAAGTTAATACATATTTTAAATTCAAATTGAATTTGTATTTCAGCAAGAGTACTCTATTAATGTGAGTTAAGAGAAAAAGAAAATAGGTACAGCATTAATGTAAGAGCTGTGATACCGAGTCGCGGAACTATGAGGATCCGAGTGCTCGCAAGAAGCGGCATAAGTAGCATCGATTTTCAAGTCATTATATTTCCTAAACGAGGAAAAAGCGAAACAAAATATCTTGTCTCTAAATTTCGTCTGATTGACAGTATTAAATTATTTTGTTTCAGTTAATTCACAATGATGTTCCTAGACACATGGTGGCCAGTGGTTACTGCTGTGGGCTGCATTTTGTTCTACCTGTACCTGACATGGACACACGACTATTGGCGGAAGAAGGGAGTGCCTTACTTGGAGCCAAAATTAATTTTTGGTAATCTCAAAGACACAATAATTGGCAGGACGACGATTGGAGAATGTGTCCGGGAAAGTTACCTGTAAGTAAGATTGTTTTAATTAGACGGTCATTTATACAGTGTTTCTACTTCTAATTCAGCAGAGCAAGAGTTTATTCTAGCTGAAACTCTAACGATGAGTAATTTGAGGTGTGTACCGATGGTCGAAATGATTCCACGACATCTTAAAACTTTTAGGTGAATAGTGAGAAAATTATTTCTTTTTAAGCTGGTTGTTGTTTAATTGTTTTCCGCAACTTGCATGACGTTTTAGAGGTACTTCAAATATAGTTGTCATTTCTTCCTTTCTTTTCTTTTCGCCAATCTATTTCTTTTTTATTTTAGTAGGTTATTTTACGACGCTGTATCAACATCTTTGGTTATTTAGCGTCCGAATGAGATGAAGGTGGTAATGCCGGTGAAATGAGTCCGGGGTCCAGCACCGAAAGTTACCCAGCATTTACTCATATTGGGTTGAGGGAAAACCCCGGAAAAAACTCAACCAGGCAACTTGCCCCGACCGGGAATCGAACCCGGGCCGCCTGGTTTCGGGGCCAGACGCGCTGACCGTTACTCCACAGGTGTGAACTCGCCAATCTATCTCTGAGCAATAGGACAATAGCTCAAAGCGCCAAATTCCGACCCAGAGAAAAGTATTACACAGCACCAGAAATTCTGTCAGTGTCTGGAATATCCCAGACGTTTGTAATATACAGGGTGAAAAGTAATTAAACCGACTAACTCTTGGAGGTTGTATGGGACACCAATACAAACACTTTTCTTTAATGTCATATTGTGCTGTAAGGCACTATTTCGCGAGGACACCAGATCTTAATGTGACACAAACCATTGCCATGCTTTATTGCTTCAGTCTCTTATAAAACATTTACACATTAAAATCACTGCAAAAGGTGTTCAAAAACATCGATGCACCGTTTAAACACTTGAACTTCTGAACATAACATCCACTCTTCTTACAAGCTGAAAGCTAGAATCGGAAAAACACATATTCCAAAGGTGATTAAGAGATCATCCCTATTTCCAAACCCGGTCATTGACACTTAGCACAGGGGAAAAGATACTGTCCACCTGAAAGATTGCTTTTGTTTGTTGGTGTTATAATAAGGTCAAGAATGTTGCTATTTTAGAAACTTTTTCCAATATTCTGCTGTAAAAATTGGTCGAACGTCGACAGTTACACTTCATTCCAGAGCTAAAGAAAATTTGCTAATGAGGATTTTTATGTATCCGCGACTAACATTTCAATGTGTAAATTTTGTAATGTGCGAGTAGAGTGTCTAAACACTATTTCAAGAATAAAGAAAAAAAAGTGTATCTTCTAAAAGACAAGCATCAATGAAACCTTTTTCATCATTATTCTGATGCTTAATACGTAATGTAACGTTAGTTTTTCACGTAAAAATTCCTTTCCAATTTATAAGAAACTATTGCTATTATCTTACAATTAATTACCGATGAAACGCGAAATATAATATTTTTATAGCGATTTTTTTCGAAATTAATGCGAAATTCTGTGGTTTCTAGTGATAATGGATATCGGAAATGTTTCAGGCAGCTGGAAGGCTACAAGCTGGGTGGTCTGTTCAAGATGCGACAGCCTGTCCTTCTGCTCAGAGACCCGGAGCTCATCAAAACAGTGATGATCAAAGATTTCTCGAATTTTCAAGACAACGATATCCATGTAAACGTGGAGACTGATCCACTATTAGGCAGGAATCCTTTCTTGTTGCCAGGAGAGATGTGAGTATATCCACTTCTACTACTGTGGTTGTAAAATTTATGTGAGAACAATGTCGCCCAACTTTGTGCCAATTTCCGTCATGTAATGGAAAGACCAGGTTGCTAAGTAAATTTAAAAAAGGAGTGCATGCATATTAATAAACATGAAGTACATACGTTTTCGTACAAAGCATACATTCTAGCTTGATATTATTTTTTACACTATTATATCGTTCGTTCTTATTCCAATTACTAGAAAATTATCAGGGTATAATAATACGTCCAATACAATATTATAATGTCAAAGCAGCTACCATGAAACTTTCGTTATTGCAATAATACGTCGGACACAATTTTATAATATAAGAGCAACTACCATGAAACTTTCGTTATTGCAATCGTTGATATCTTGAATTAAAAAAGCTTTTTAAATCATTCTGAATTCCATTAGGTAAAAAGAGAAATCCATTTATTATTTGAGAATGCCTACAGCGCGCATAAATGCGATATGTTATTGGCACCTCCTCCCGCATAAGCTGATTCTCTCTTACGTGAACAGCGCCAGACCGCGCAATATTTTGTCTGTTATTCTAACGAAAGGGTTCTCTACAATAGTAGACAGCGAATTTTTCTAGCGGAAACTTATTCGTGAAAAATATGAACTATGTGAAACATGATTTTTAAAAAAATCTGCACTTTATCAACGATACGCAGGAAAGTACAACACGTCACCGATTTTCGGTCATGAAACTACAATTGCGTTGATTTGAATTTTTTAATTTTTATTTCGGTTTACAAATGCAGAGTATGAATCTATGACAAGAGAACTAATGATGTAGAGCATGCAATATATTTTCTATTCATATGAAACGACATTAAATCCTGAACAGATGGAAAAACTATATTGGGCAACTACTAATGTACTTAAAGCAAGTAAAGATAGAGGTTTGGAAGTAAATCCCGAAAAGGCGAAATATATGATTATGTCTCGGGACCAGAACATAGTACGAAATGCAAATATAAAAATTGAAAATTTATCCTTTGAAGAGGTGAAAAAATTCAAATATCTTCGAGCAACAGTAACAAATATAAATGACACTCGGGAGGAAATTAAACGCAGAATAAATGTGGGAAATGCCTGTTATTTTTCAGTCGAGAATCTTTTGTCATCCAATCTGCTCTCAAAAAAACTGAAAGTTAGAATTTATAAAACAGTTACATTGCCGTTTGTTCTATACGATTATGAAACTTGGACTCCCACTTTGAGAGAGAGAGGAACGGAGGTTAAGGATGTTTGAGAATAAAGTTGTTAGGAAAACATTTGGGTCTAAGAGGGGTGAAGTTAAAGCAGAATGGAGAAAGTTACACAACGCAGAACTGCACACATTGTATTCTTCACCTAACATAATTAGGAACATTAAATCCAGACGTTTGAGATGGGCGTGGCATGTAGCACATATGGGAAAATCCTGAAATGAATATAGAGTGTTAGTTGGAAGGCCGGAGGGAGAAAGGGTTTGGAGAGGTCGAGACGGAGATGGGAAATTCAGATTAAAATATATTTGAGAGAGTTGGGATATGATGGTAGAGGTTGGACTAATATTGCTGAGGATAGGGACCGATGGCGAGCTTATATGAGGGTGGCAATGAACCTTCGGGTTCTCTTAAAAAAAAAAGCTGTAAGTATATGTATGAAACTACATTCCAAAATTAGTTCCAGCTCACAACAAATTTTTCTCATACATAGAACATACAAAATAACTTAATACAATATTTTTAACTTTTGGGACATTAAGGTTCAAAAACATACTTTTTTGCATAGAATGACCCAATTGCTATTCAACCAATCGCAGAGGTCACATTCCAGACTTACCTTGAAGTTGGGCGTTCTGAAGCTTTCTACCTTCATGAAACTTCAAGATAAGTCTGGAATATGATCTCTGCAATTGGTTGAATAGTAATTACTAATTATCTTTCTCCCTTCCTCTGCCGCCAATGTTTACGTCACCTGTCAGACATTATGGAACGAAGTATAAGTACTGTTGTGTTTAGATAGCTTAGATGTCTTGCGCGAAGATTGTAGTATGGGTGATGTGGAGTGAGTCAGTTTCTCAGCATATTCATTGGGATAGGATTGAAAAGAAGGATGTTGACGTAAGTTGTAGATATTATAAGTAGAAAAATATTGGTCACGTAACTGCACCCCATGGACGATCACAATTTTTTCACTTACTGCTATTCAAACACTAGTAGGTACTTAACGCAATGCATTTATTCTTTTTTCACTGTTCCACGCACAATAAAATGAACTACAATGTCTTTATTGGTTCCATTACGGTACTAATTTTTTTGCAATAATTAAAATACCACGCACTTGCACAAGAAAAAAGAAGTTAACAGTACAGGAGCTGCACAGCGACTAACACATACATCCCTATTTTCTCCTATCAGTATCAAATGTACTTGTCTGGTTTACTGCACAGAATGTTATCACTGGCCAAGCTATCTAAACACTACATTAATATTTTATTTTAAAATAAAGAACGGAACATAACTTACACTAGTAAAGCATGAAAGAATACAACATAATAAACAAACACTGTTTCATGTAGTGAATAATATTGTGATTTCCATTATTAGAATCATGCCGACAAGTTAACACCGCCCTTCACTTGACCACATATTATATTTACTAGCCAACAGACCACGTTTCCTAATTCTTTGTACTAGCATGATGTTCGGAAATGTTTCGAATGTGATGTCGGAATTACATAGTTCTGTTCTAGCTGGAAAGACCAACGAGCCAGGCTTACTCCAGGATTTACATCTGTAAAGTTGAAACAAATGTATCCACTTATACAGGAAGTTTGCAACGACTTGGTCGAACATTTAGAGGAAAACGTCGCAGCTGGTAAGGGACAATATATAATTATATTCATTTTCATTGTTAAATTATATTAATGCTGTGTATAGGTTTAATCAATGTAGTAATCATTCTTTTCTCACAAAGAAATAAAATCATGGTTTATACAGATTTCTACAAAGGTCCACTGTATTCAGGACTATTAGTAAAGAATAAATCCGGTTCTACAGAAAACGGAGTTCTTTTATAACAAAATATTAGTAATCGCAATATATATTACTGCCCAGGACTGTGGATTTCGAATGATACTATGGAAATAATACTTCATAATGCAATATAAGAAAAAAATGGATATTTTGATGTAGGCCTAACCTGTGTTTTGACATATTAATTGAAAACCGGAGAAGAATGTTATATCAAATTAATAAAATATACGACTTGTGTGGAAAAAGTAATTTTGAAACATTCTTAATTAATCTATTTTTTTTTCCAAATGCCACCAAGTTGTCATTTGACATTTCTGGTCTTTCCTGGCAATGACTTATTTGTAACACCCTTCTGAGGTTGGGTCGCTGGAAGGCGGAGTTACGCTACCCCGATGATAATATGATAGTATGATTATGAAGAGCCAGGAGATATCTTAAATCTAAGCCTAACCTAATTTCCGGACAATGGACGAACACAGGAACATTCCCCTTTAAGGAAAAATTCCTGTGTTGTTACCGGGAATCAAACCCGGGACCTCATGAACTGTAGTCAGAAGCTGGTCTTAATCTAATGTTTCAGCTACTAAATATACGTTTAACGAAATTTGCTCCTAAAATTATTTCCCTTTCTCCTGAAACGTGTATTATAGAAATGTTGGTTACATCTTTTTTCCTTTACCTCTGATTGAACTTCTGGCTAATACGTTAATTGTGAATGTTCACATTTAAATACATTTATTTTAACATTATTTCCGTTCTCGTTCTCGTTGTCGTTTTCGTTCCCAGTTTATTTTGAACCAGCCTTAAATCAGTAAAGAAATGTCAATAAATAAAGATTAAATAAAGAAAGAAAAAATAATATATATTACCTTTCTATCCCCAGCAAATCCTTAACATCTGTGTCCTCGTCAAAGTGGTGAATAATATTTATTTTTTCACAAATACCCAGGCTTGACAGTGTTTGTGACATGATGCCTTACCAGTATGCGGGGGCTTGGATTCTCGTCACAACAATATACCAAGTTGTACTGTTTTCTTCTTTCTTTAGACTCAAACACATTCTACTAAATCGTCGGAGCAGTGTATAGGGAAAGATACACATATGCAGAAGTATAGGAGACATAACTGTACTTTTTAAATTCCGAATGGCTGATAATTGTTTGAATGTTTGCTTTATAACATTTCGTAAGGTGTAGACTATATACAGTAATACAGGAACTGAAATATTCGGTGTAATTTTTATGCCAACAGGTAATCTGTTGGAGACAAAAACAGTAGCAACCAAATTTGCGGCAGATTCTGTCGCTTACTGTGCTTACGGTCTGAGGCAGAATTCTTTCAAAAACCCGGATACAGAGTTCAGGAAGTACGGCAGAATGTTCCTGGAACCCACATTCTGGAAAAGCGTGGAACAGGCCATCTTAACGTTAACTCCAGCATTGGCCGACTTCTTGAGGTTGAAGTAAGTCTTTTACAATAAAATATATTTTTCCCGAAGATAAATGCATTCTGGATGATTTCCACCTATACGCGCATTCTTTGGCTAAATAAACGTTCGTACATACTGAATGAAATTCATATACAGTACAGCACTGATTATCCGAAACAATTGGGGACGGTGTATTCGGATAACTGATTTTTCGAATAACCGATCACTTACGAAAAAAAATTGTAACCCGATGTCATAGGAGCAGTATGAAACAAAAAAACACTGATAATAAACACAAAACTGTACATACAGTATATATTTTGTATCACACGTCTTAAAAATAACACATAAAACTGACTAGTCTACGATGAAAGAGTAATGGAACGGAGAAAAACTCTCTCCGGCAACGGGATTTGAACCCGGGTTTTCAGCTCTACGTGCTGATGCTTTATCCACTAAGCCACATCGGATACCCATCCCGGCGCCGGACAGAATCGTCTCAGTTTAAATTCCAACTCTTGGGTTCCCTCTAGTCTAGTTTGACAAGTTCAAAACGGCCATTAAAGTAGGCCTACAGTTTAGGAAAAGAAGTCCAAATTTTTTTTTTTGCTTCAGAGCTAAGAGTGGTTTTTGCCACTAAATCTCGTAAATAGCGCTAGCGAAACTTCTACAGGGCGCGCGCGCAAATTCAAATTTGCCGACTGGAACGTTTTCGGTTAACCGATGTTTCGGGTGATCGTATGTAGATAAATATGTATAATATCCGTCCCAAAGAACGAAGGAACCACAAACGGAGAGATAGGCAGACAAAAAAACAGACAGCATTAAAAACAAGCTTTCTCAGTAGAAGATATGCTGAATACAATATTTCCATGAACATCTCTAAATACAATTTCTCGCAGTATGACATGTCATAATATGATTAAGTAAATAATTTAACAAAATTGGTCAATGTATGAATGTAATATCTTTACTATACGGAATGGGGAAAGTAAATGAACCAGTTTTAATTTGGAATTATTCACTAATGAAGGCCATGTCGCAAATTGTGAAGTTAGCAACAATTCCTTTATGGATTAAATTTATTTTAAAATATAACATTATGAGGTTATGGCAGAAATGATGCGGACCTTAACAATCTAAAAATTGGAAATTTACTCTTTGAAAATGTGGAATAATTGAAGTAGGCCTACCTTGGAGCAACAGTAACAAATATAAATGATACTCGAGAGGAAATTAAGCCCAGAACAATTTATGTGAAATGTTATGTTATTATTTGGTTGAGAAGCTTCTATCATAGGGGAGTGTGGGGCATGACGGGGTAGCGGGGAAAGACGGGGTATTCAAGCTACAGACCCAGTCGGTGGTGATACCTGTTGGAACAGATTAGAGTTGACGAAGAGACTGAATTTGACAGCGTTGACAGCCATTGTGAGCTGCTTGAACGCAGTGAGTGTATGTGAATTCAGAGTTATGTGATTTTACATCTGTGACATATATTTACGTGGATATTTAAGTCGTACTGAGGTAATTATGTTTTATTTCTTTTTAAAGTCATTTGTAGTGGTTGGAATTGTAGACTTTATAGATGTGTTCACCAGTGTCAGAATTAATATTTACTAAATCTTAACTTAGTCTCGACAGGGTTGATTTAAAATGGCGAGGATGGGGTAAGACGGGGTTTTCTCGAAGGGGTATGATGGGGCAGTACCCCGTCTTGCCCCACGTTTACAATAGATTTTTGAAAGGCGATTACTTTTCTTTGCAGATAAATCGAAATGGTTACAACATAAAAACGTAAGACAGATAGAGGGAAATGGTCACCAGAGTCAATGAGATTTGCTGTTGACTCAGTTATGCGGGGAGAAATGGGCTATAAAAAAGCAGCAAACTCCTTTAAAGTACCACAGTCTACCCTTGAGCGGAAAGTGAAACTTGCGAAACAACAAGCTGGTAGGCCTACTGCAGCAGATGTACAAGCAGTGTCCGATAACCTAAATTTAGTCCAAAGTTTAGGACCAATAAAGACTGTGTTCTCAGTGGAAGAGGAGAATCTGTTAATTAACTATATATTAAAAATGGAGGAAAGATTGTTTGGCCTAACCACTTATGACCTAAGACTTCTAGCGTACCAGTGGGCTGAAAAGTTGGGTAAAATTCACACTTTTTCGAAGACAAAAGAAATAGCTGGCAAAGACTGGTTGTCTGGTTTTAGGGTTCGTCATCCACAGTTGGCTTTGAGAAAACCTGAAGCCACCAGTGCGGCCAGAGCAGCTGCATTTAACAAAGTAAATGTCGGAAAGTTCTTTGATCTATTAACCCGTGTTGTTGAAGAAAATGGGTTCACGCCGGAGAAAATCTACAACTGTGATGAAACAGGAGTTACGATTGTGCCAAAACATAGATCAAAGATACTTTCTTTAAAGGGTAGGAAGCAAGTTGGAGTTCTGACATCCGCCGAGAGGGGGAAGACGATCACCATTGAAGTATGTTTTAATGCAGCGGGGATATACATGGCACCTACTTTTATATTCCCTCGAGTCCGTGCAAATAATCAACTGATGAATGACTGCCCACCTGGAGCAACGGCTGAATACCACCCAAGTGGATGGATGCAGTCCGAAATATTCTTTTCTTGGTTCAACAGGTTTGTTATGTGGAGTCGAGCAACCAAAGAATCGCCTGTTCTTCTTCTACTAGATGGCCATTTCACACATACAAAAAACATGGCTGTGATTGATTATCCAAGAGATAATGGTGCTATATTGCTATGCTTCCCACCGCACTGCACACATCGCTTACAACCCCTGGACGTAAGCTTCATGAAACCTTTGAGCGTGTTTTATGATCAAGAAGTTGCCGTTTGTGTTGTAACACAATTTCAAGTTGCGAAGCTTTATGGCAGTGCCTTTGTAAGAGCAGCAACAATGATCACTGCAATAAATGGCTTTCGTAAGACTGGCATTTGGCCTGTCAATCCATATGTGTTTGGTGAACACGACTACGCACCGTCTGAAACCACAGACAGACCGGTTCCCCTTTCATCAGACGAGGCTCCATCCTCCAAAGCTTCCGATCCTGTCGTCAACCAACCAGCTACTTCACATGACACCGAAAAAAAACAAAAGAAAACTAGGCTTTACACCTGAGGACATCCTGCCAATTTCTAGTTGTAGCGGTCTTAATTTGAGAAAGAAGACACGAAAACAAGGAAAGACTGTCATTCTAACTGAGTCAGTATATAAAAATGAACTGCAAATGGAAATCGATAACAAGGCTCAGAAAAAAAGACAAAAGAAGGGCAATGTGAAGAAAAACAATATTTTTACACCTGATCCTACTGCAGACCTAGTCACGAAAACAAAAAAAAAACAAGTGAAATGCAAAAGTACAACTAAGAAATCAGTTGGCATGAGCTTAGGAATTAGCCGCAAGAGCCTAAGGTCTCATTCTTCTTCTTCATCATCTGATATTTCTGACGCAGAATGCTTATATTGCGGATATTTGTACTCCGAGTCTACTGAAGAATGGATCCAATGTTGGAAGTGCCACAAATGGGCACACTGTTCTTGTGCAGGCGAGGAGGATGAAAACGACGAGGCCGTTCATCTTTGTGCACTCTGTCAACAGTAACAGCCCCATCTTACCCCACCTGGCGGGGCAAGATGAAGTTTTGACCACTCTTCAGAAAAATGTTTTTTGTTTATTAGCTTAATAAAATGTACCTTTAAGTTGTACTCTAGTCTTGTACTTGAATGTGTAAGAATACATATATTTCTTTTTCAAGTTAATTGAACGTGTTTTTCTTATAATTATAAGCCTCCAAACACTAAATTCCCCGTCTTGCACCACTCTCCCCTATAGTCTGCTTTCAGAAATACTGGAAGTTGGAATTTATAAAACAGTTTCTTATATTAGCGGTTCTGTAAGATTGAGAGAGGAAGAGAGGTTAAGGTAATCGAGAATAAGGTGCTTATGAAAATATTTCGGAGTAAGAGAGTTGAAGTTACAAGAGAATGGAGAAAGTTACACAACGCAGAACTGCACGCGTTGTATTTTCACTTAACATAATCAGGAACGTTAAATCCAGAGGTTTGAGATGGGCAAGACAGTTTCAGCTTCATTAGAAAACAAAAGATGCGAAACAAATGAAAGTGTACAAACAATTGAATGCTCTTTCATATTGAAGTATAAAAAAATAAAGGGGTGCCATTTGAAATTTCAAAGTGGGGGTGGCTGGGGGTAGGGGTGAAGTCTAAAATTCAATTAAGCCTGATTTTAGACTTCCCCTGAATATCTAAATTGACGCGTTTTTTGTTTAAATTGCATTCAATTTAAATAATTAGTTATTTAGACTGGGAAGTTTTGAAATGAAAGCCCTGTATAGGTCTACTAATACATTAACTGCCTAATTTTTTTAAACTTTTACAATAAAATTAAAAATTTCAGTTTACTGCATTGTAGGGACTAATCTACTCACACGAAAATGCTTACTACAGTTGTAGGTTTCAGATAACGAAATATTTGTGTGGTAGGCTTATGAATTAGAAACTTTTTGTATCGTTGAGTCTTAGACTTTCTTAAATCCCTAATGTTGATGAATTCATAATGATATTCACAAATGGTGGAGAATTTCCTCATTTTGACACTTGAAGAGGTGCAGGATCAGCAAGAAACCCTGTGGTTTCGACAATATTGTGGGAACTGCCCATGCCCATCATAGTAATGTAGATTCTCTCCTAGATGTATCATCTCCCGCTTTTATAGCATTGCTTGTCCTTACGTTCACTCGATTTGACAGATCCTGATTTTTGTGTGGATATTTGAAAGATCGCACCCTTGAAGGATGTAGTTTCTAAAATATTAGTTCATTTGTTTTCGTATAGTAATAAAACAAAACTTAAATTTTGAATAAACCGTTTTGTTCCTTAAATACAGGATTGATCCACTTTTAATATATTTTATTTCACTTTGGAATAGTTGGCTTAGGAATGCATAGAGGTGACATTTGAATTTTATTAACTGTTTGAACTACTAGATCTTTTTAAAACGTGTACAGATATCGTCTTGAGTATAAATAACCTTTGTACAAAGTTTCATTTCATTCTAAATTATTCAATGAATAAAATTAACGCAAGAATTATTAACATTTTTGTAAATTTGAATTGTATTGTGAAAAATCACTATTTCTCCCAAAAATTTGAAAATGTTTCATTAAAATTTATTCCACATATCATTCAAACATAACTTGCTACCTACTGTTTCCACATTATTTCTCAAAATCTAATGAAAATATTCTATTATAGTCAAATATAGAAACAGATAAAAATTATTATGACTAGCAGAGAAAAAATGCTTCCAAGAAAATTTCAGTTTTAAGGAAAATCCTGACAAAGTTTTGTTAAGCACGCTTTAAAAAAATCCACAAAAAATCTTACACAGAATATAAAATTTGGAGAAGGAATAGCATTTTCTGTAAAAGTGTACATAAAAAAATGGATTGCAGCATAACATTACTCTCCTAGCTAAATATCATAATCGTAATACACGTTCACAGCACAATCTGTTATCAATACCATGTTATCAGACATCTCTGTACTCAAGTTCTTTCTCAATAGCTATGGCCTGCTCCTGCAATTCGCTGCTGCTGGAAATCAGGGGTAGTTTTAGTCGTTTAAAATTAGGTTGTTCAGAAAAATTTTAAATGCACAGAATTTTTCTTAGACAATTTTTATTTATTTATTTGTTTATTATTATTATTATTATTATTATTATTATTATTATTATTATTATTTTAAACAGTCGTTACTTTGTTTTTTCCATCAATACTAATATCTAGGTAATTGTCATTGTCTCAATGTAACCCATCCTGATTATACTAATTATACTATTCCTTCAGTTGTGTGATTATATTCATATGCATTAATTATTTTCTTTTAAATTAATACTTATATACCAGAATGTATTTTCCTGTTTATTGTTATATTCAATCTCTCTTTATTATTATTATTATTATTATTATTATTATTATTATTATTATTATTACTGTTATTTTAAACAGTCATTACTTTGTTTTTTTCCATCAATACTAATATCTAGGTAATTGTCATTGTCAGTGTAACCCATCCTGATTATACTAATTGTACTATTCCTTTAGTTGTGTGATTATATTCATATGCATTAATTATTTTCTTTTAAATTATTACTTCTATACCAGAATGTATTTTCCTGTTTATGGTTATATTCATATGTATTCAATCTCTCTTTATTATTATTATTATTATAATTATTATTATTATTATTATTAAAGGGAGGTGCGGGCGTTTAAAAGGTCACCCAGAGCATGCAACTTTCTAAAAATGGCAGCCCAAAACAGCTGATTGAAGGGGTCTATTTGCATTAAAATATGTGGAGAGTATCTCCGAACCACATAAAATATTTAAATGCTGAAAACAAAAAATCGAATTTTTTTTCACCAAAAATTGACAAAATGTCACCTTATTGTATAATTAAAAATTCTCACCTTGTATTATAGTCCTTTTAATTAATTTAGTTACGTAATGTAGAAACAAGAAGAGATTGAAAAGGGCTCTATATTAAATTTTTCTCTGTTAAGGTTTGCTCCAACAGAAGTGACGAATTTCTTCAGGAGAATGACCAAGGAAACGGCGGTTTACAGAAAAGAAAACAATATCAAGCGAAACGACTATCTGCAAATGCTGATTCAGATTATGGAGAAGTATGAAGACACGAATAACTCAGAGGATAAATCAATTTCCTGGTACAAAAGTGAGTATACCAGACAATTCTTCTTGTAAGGGAAGTTTAACTATAGTACAAAGATTTAATGATACTGAAGCAATAAATGAGCGACTACTGACTAAAGTTACCCACATGGAAATCGGAAGCTATTGCCTTTTACCTATGGAGAAGCTATAAATGTAACTTTGAAGTTTATTTTGTGGTGCTTAGCTTCTAATGCTGTAATCACATCAAATACCGTACTCATCACTATCACTGCTACTAACTACATGAAGACATCGGTGCAAAAACAGGAAGTTCAGGGATGAACATTCTACAAAAGATAAAGATCTTTCCACAAAAATTGAATGTGTATTCATTTCAAACTCTTTTTTTACATGATAATTTAGGAAAATAGTAGGTTTTTTATGTGGCTACCAATAATCTTGTTAGTTCTCTTTCGTCTATAGATTTTTTTTAATGGTGAACT